>NW_019154100.1:38513026-38667949 GCF_002288905.1 Enhydra lutris kenyoni | reverse complement strand
CATCTGAGACCTCAAGCCTTGTCCTCCAGGTCTGTCTTTCCCACATCAATAATTATTTGGAATAGATGGAGTCTCCAAGTAGGATTCACGGGATTCCTCATCCAGGGACTACATTTAAATTATGAAATATTCCATTTTGTACTTCAAAGAGTTATAACACTTTTCTGGGACATTCTGTAGGAAATCATGTCTCCTGGCTTCTGGGTATTATTAGTATAAGCAGTTTTCACTGAGGACACAGATACTATCTCATCCTCCTGGCAATTTATCTTAGTCTGTTTACTTGAAGGTTCAGTTGACGAGGGGATAAGACCCAATCACCTGCCTTGTTTTCTATCCCCCAAGGATATTTTCTCCTCCATTAAAGAGAGTGAATGAATCACAGGCCAGCTGCTTCAAGGTCTTCCTCCCAGCTGCCTTCCTGGCTTAGTGGGATGACTAGGTGCTCCATGCTCATTCACACACTCCCTACCCCAGACCTTAAAACAACCATTTCTCCAATAACTCCTGCATCTTTGTAGTGGAAAACAAGATTTAAAGATCACAATCTGGGGACTAGATGAAAAATAATTCCTCAGTAAACATCTTTTTACACAATATTCTTTGCATACTTCTTTGACCGTCTCCTTAGAATAATTTCCCTAAAAGTGAATTGATCTATTAATGAGTACACAATTTAACCTTTGATTCATGGGCCAACGGTGGCATGTACCACCTTATGTCCTGTCTGGTGGGGATAACTGTTCTTGGGAATACCCATTTTCCCAACAACCCTTCAACTCTGGGTGTTGTGTTATTTTAATCTTTCCAACTAACTGATAAAAATTGATCATACTAGGGTTAATTTTTCTTTTTGGCATTTGTTGAATGCTAGGTAAGAATATATATTTTTGGTACATCTGGGTGGCTCAGTTGATTACGCACCTGCCTTTGGCTCAGGTCATGATCCCAGGGTCCTGGGATCAAGTCCCACATCGGGCTCCCTGGTCAGCGGGTAGTCAGCTTCTCTCTCTCTCTCTCAAATAAATAAATAAGATCTTTTTAAGATTTTATTTTATATCATTAAGGTAGAGGTCAGTGATTCAACCATATTATATAATACCCAGTGCTTATTACATCATGTGCCCTCCTTACTGCCCATCACCCAGTTACCTCATCTCTCCACTCCGTGCCCCTCCAGCAACCCTCAGTTTGTTTCCTATGATTAAGAGTCTCTTATGGTTCATCTCCCTCTTTGATTTCCTCTTCTTTTATTTTTTTCCTCTCTTCTCCTATGATCCTCTGTTTTGTTTCTTAAATTCCACGTATCAGTGAGATTATACAATAATTATCTTTCTCTGATTGACTTACTTCCCTTAACATAATACCCTCTAATTCCATCCACATCGTTGCAAATGGCAAGATTTCACTTTTTCATGGCTGAGCAGTATGTGTGTATGTATGTGTGTGTGTATATATACACACACACACACACATATATACCACATCTTCTTTATCCATCCATCTGTTGACATATATATATGTATTTTATATATATATATATTATTATATGTATTATATATATATATATATATATATATATATATATATATATATCAATCACATCTTTATCCATTCATCTGTTGATGGACATCTGGGCTCTTTCCATAGTTTGGCTATTGTGGACATTACAGCTATAAATACATGGGGTGCAGGTGCCCCTTGGGATCACTGCATTTGTATCCTTTGGATCACTGCATTTGTATCTTTGTAATAGATACCTAGTAGTGTAATTACTGGGTAGTAGGGTAGCTCTATTTTCAACTTTTTGAGGAGTCCTCATACTGTTTTCCAGAGTGGCTGCACCAGCTTGCATTCCCACCAACAGTGTAAGAGGGCTTCCCTTTCTCCACATCCTCACCAATATCAATGGTTTCCTGACCTGTTAATTTTAGCCTTTCTGACCAGTGTGAGATGGTATATTACTGTTTGGTTTTGATTTGTATTTCCCTGATGCCAAGTGATGTTGAGCATTTTTTCATGTGTCTGTTAGCCATTTGTGTGTCTTTGGAGAAATACTTGTTCATGTCTTCTGGCCATTTCTTGACTGGATTATTTGTTCTTTGGGTGTTGAGTTTGATAAGTCCTTTATAAATGTTGGATACTAGCCTTCTATCTGCAAAGACATTTGCAAATATCTTCTTCCATTCTGTCAGTTTCTTTTGGTTTTGTTGACTGTTTCCTTTGCTGTGCAAAAGCTTCTTATCTTGATGAAGTCACAGTAGTTCATTTTTGCCTTTGTTTCCCTTGCCTTTGGGATGTGTCTAGCAAGAAGTTGCTGTGGCTGAGGTCGCAGAGATTACTGCCTGTGTTTTCTTTCCTCTAGGATTTTGATGGGTTCCCATCTCACATTTAGGTCGTTCATCCATTTGGAGTCTATATTTATATATGGTGTAAGAAAGTGATCCACTTTCATTCTGCGTGTGGCTAATTTTCCCAACATCATTTGTTGAAGAGACTGTCTTTTTTCCATTGGGTATTCTTTCCTGCTTTGTCAAAGATTAGTTGACCATAGAGTTGAGGGTCCATTTCTGGGTTCTCTCTTCTGTTCCATTGATCTATGTGTCTGTTTTTGTGCCAGTACCATACTATCTTGATGATTATAGCTTTGTAATAGAGCTTGAAGTCCAGAATTATTATGCCACCAGCTTTGGTTTTCTTTTACAACATTCCTTTGGCTATTTGGGGGTCTGTTCTTGTTCCATACAAATTTTAGTATTATTCCAGCTCTGTAAAAAAAAAAGTTGATCGTATTTTGATAAGGATTCCATTAAATATATAGATTGCTCTAGGTAGCATAGACATTTTAACAATATCTGTTCTTCCAATTCATGAACATGGAATGTTTTTCCATTTCTTTGTGTCTTCCTCAATTTCTTGAATGAGTGTTTTATAGTTTTCTGAGTACAGATCCTTTGCCTCTTTGGTTAGGTTTATTCTTAGGTATCTTATGGCTTTTGGTGCAATTGTTAATGGGATCAATTCCTTAATTCTCTCTCTTCTGTTTCATTGATAGTGTATAGAAATGGAACTGATTTCTGTGCATTGATTTTTATATCCTGACACTTCAATGAATTCCTGTATGAGTTCTAGCAGTTTTGGTGTGGGGTCTTCTGGGTTTTCCACATAGAGTATCATGTCATCTGAGAAGAATGAGAATTTGACTTCTTTGTCGATTCAGATGCCTTTTATTTCTTTTTGTTGTCTGATTGCTGACTCTAGGACTTCTGGTACTCTCTTGAACAACAGTGGTTATAGTGGACATCCCTGCCATGTTCCCAACCTTAGGAGGAAAGTTCTCAGTTTTTCCCCATTGAAAATGATATTCGCTGTGGGTTTTTCATAGATGGCTTTGGTGATATTGAGGTATGTTCCCTCTATCCCTACACTGTGAAGAGTTTTGATCAAGAAAGGATGCTGTACTTTGTTAAATGCTTTTTCTACATCTGTTGAGAGGATCATATGGTTTTTGTCCTTCCTTTTATTAATGTAGTGTATCACATTGATTAATTGATTTGCAGATGTTGAACCAACCTTGAAGCCCAGGAATAAAGCCCATTTTGTTGTAGTGAATAATCCTGTTAATGTACTGTTGGATCCTATTGGTTTGTATCTTGGTGAGAACTTTTGCATCCATGTTCATCAAGGATATTGGTCTGTAATTCTCCTTTTTGATGGGGTCTTTGTCTGATTTGGGGATCAAGGCAATGCTGGCCTCAAAAAACAAGTTTGGAAGTTTTCCTTCCATTTCTATTTTTTGAAACAGCTTCAGAAGAATCAGTATTAATTCTTCTTTAAATGTGTGGTAGAATTACCCTGGGAAGCCATCCAGCCCTAGACTCATGTTTGTTGGGAGACTTTTGATGACTGCTTTAACCTCCTGACCAGTTATGGGTCTGTTCAGGTTTTCTATTTCTTCTGTTTCAGTTTTGCTAGTTTATACATCTCTAGGAATGCATCCATTTCTTCCAGATTGCCTAATTTGTTGGCATATAGTTGCTCATACTATGTTTTTATAGTTGTTTGTATTTCTTCAGTGTTGGTTGTGATCCCTCCTCTTTCAATCATTATTTTATTTCTTTGGGTCTTTTCTCTTTTCCTTTTGATAAGTCTAGCCAGGGGTTTAGCAATCTTATTAATTCTTTCAAAGGACCAGCTCCTAGTTTCATTGATCTGTTCTACTGTTCTTTTGGTTTCTGTTTCATTGATTGCTGCTATAATCTTTATCATTTCTTTTCTCCTGCTGGGTTTAAGCTGTATTTGCTGTTCTTTCCCCCAGCTCCTTTAGGTGTAAGGTTAGGTTGTGTATTTGAGACCTTTCTTGCTTCTTGAGAAACTTGTATTGCTATATATCTCTCTCCTGGATCACCTGAAATAATTGTGTTTTCATTTTCAATTTCCTGGTTGACCCATTCATTCATTAGTAGGATGCTCTTTAGCCTCTATGTATTTGAGTTCTTTCCAAATTTCCTGTTGTAATTGAGTTCAAGTTTCAAAGCATCGTGGTCTGAAAATATGCAGGGAATGATCCCAATCTTTTCATACCAGTTGGGACCTGATTTCTGACCCAGTATGTGATCTGGTCTGGAGAATGTTCCAGGTGCACTTGAGAAGAATATGTGTTCTGCTGCTTTAGATTGGAATGGTCTGAATATATCTGTGAAGTTCATCTGGTCCAAAGTGTCATTCAAAGCTCTTGTTTCCTTGTTGATCTTCTGTTTAGATTATCTGTCCATTGCAGTGAGTGGGGTATTAAAGTCCCCTACTATTATTGTATTATTATCAATGTGTTTCTTTAATTTTGTTATTAATTGGTTTATATAATTGGCTGCTTCCATGTTAGGACCATAAATAAGTACAATTGTTAGGGCTTATTGGATAGACACTTTAATTATGATATAGTGTCCTTCCTCATCTCTTATTACAGTCTTTGGTTTAAAGTCTAATTTGTCTGATATAAGGATTGCCACCCCAGCTTTCTTTTGATGTCCATTAGCATGGTAAATGGTTTTCA
Source organism: Enhydra lutris kenyoni (assembly GCF_002288905.1). Taxonomy (NCBI): domain Eukaryota; kingdom Metazoa; phylum Chordata; class Mammalia; order Carnivora; family Mustelidae; genus Enhydra; species Enhydra lutris. The sequence continues at coordinate 38,662,896 of NW_019154100.1, read as the reverse complement.
ACCCCCTCACTTTCAATCTGGAGGTGTCTTTGGGTCTAAAATGAGTCTCTTGCAGATAGCATAGTGATGGTTCTTGCTTTTTTATCCAATCTGGTACCCTTTGTCTTTTGGTTGGGGCATTTAGGTCATTTACATTCAGAGTAACTACCGAAAGATACGAATTTAGTGCCTTTGTATTACTTTACAGAGTCACTGTTTCTGTATATATTGTCTCTGTTCCTTTCTGGTCTATGTTACTTTAGGGCTCTCTCTTCACTTAAAGGTTACCTTTTAATATTTCTTACAGGGCTGGTTTGGTGATCACAAATTCTTTTAGTTTCTATTTGTCCTGGAAACTTTTTATCTCTCCTTCTCTTTTGAATGACAATGTAGCTGAATAAAGTTTTCTTGGCTGCATATTTTCCTCATTTAGCACCCTGTATATATCATTCCAGTCCTTTCTGGCCTGCCACATCTCTGTGGACAGGTCTGCTGCCAGCCTAATGTTTCTATCCTTGTAAGTTACAGACCTCTTGTCCTGAGCTGCTTCCAGGATTTTTCTCTTTGTCTTTAAGATTTGCAAGTTTCCCTATTATATGGTGGGATGTTGACCTATTTTTATTGATTTTGAAGGGGGTTCTCTGTGCCTCCTGGACTTGAATGCCTGTTTCCTTCCCCAAAATAAGGAAGTCCTCCACTATAATTTGCTCTAGTATACCTTCTGCCCACCCCACCCTCCACTTTCCTCTTCTTCTGGCATCCCAATTATTCTAATATAGTTTGAGTTTATTGTATCACTTATCTCTCGAATTCTCCCCTCATGATCTAGTAGTTATCTTTTTTCAGCTTCTTTATTATCCATAATTTTGTCTTCTATATCACTAATTCTGTCTTCTGCTTCATTTATCCTAGTTAGTGGCTCCATTTTTTATTGCCTCTCATTAATAGCCTTTTTGATTTTGACTTGGTTAGATTTTAGTTATTTTATTTCTCTAGAAAGGGATTCTCTAGTGTCTTCTATGCTTTTTTCAAGACCAGCTAGAATCTTTGTAGCTGTTATTCTGAACTCTAGTTCTGACATCTTACTTATATCCATACTGAGTAGGTCCCTGGCAGTCAGTACTGCCTCTTGTTCTCTTTGTTGAGGTGAGTTTTTCCATCTTGTTATTCTGTCCAGAGAAGAATAGATGAACAAGAGAACAAAATACTAAAATGGCAGCAACAACCCCAGAGAATTAGACACTAAACTAATCAGAAGAGAGCTGAAATCAAAAAAGATAAAATAATAACTTTTTTTTTTTTTTTAAAGAGAATATAATCAGACAAGTGAACAGAACAGAGCAATACACTATATCCTTAGTGTATTTTGGTCTGTTTGTTAGAAGAAACTGCATCTCAAAATTGTAAAGAAAGAAAAACATACATATACAAAAAGAAAATTAAATGCAATAAAAGTACAGAATGTAACTCTGAAAATGAAAATTTAAAAAGATTTTTTAAAGGGAGTTGATAAAGTAGGAAATTAATGGAAAAAGGAAGGAGAAAAAAATTAAAATTGAAATAGTAAAGAATCATGGGGAAAATACCATGAATTCTATATACAGTTTTCCCCTACCACTGTAGTTTTGCAGTTCTCTGTGATCAGTAAACTTGGTCTTAGCCCCTTCTGGGGGAGGGGCCTGTTGTGCTGATTCTCAGGTCTCTTTTCCCTGGGCAGTATTATACCACCCTTGTCAGTGGCCAGGCTAAGTAAGTGGTTCCAGACTTCTCAAAGTGGCTTTTGTTCCCTGAAGGCTTTTTGTGCTGGCTTAAGAGGATGAGAATGAAAATGGCGACTTCCCAATCTCCAGTGCCAGAACCCAAAGCTCAGGGTCCCATTCAGCAGTGCACTTTCGGGGAAAAGCAGTCAGTCACTCCTGTCCCCCTGGTCTCCACGCACACTCCGTGCTCACCCAACCTGTGACTGAGTGTTTCGATCTCAGGTGTGTGACCCCTTTTTGAGTCTGCAAACCCCGCAGGCTCCTTCGATACATACTTGCACCACTCCTCCCCAGGGGAGGAAGGGGGTTCTTACCACAGCTCTGCTGCTTGCTGGGCCCCTGCTCAGAGAGTAGTCACCAGACTGTGCTGCTGTTTGCGGTATATGGCAGCACCAAGCTCATAGCCCACTCCAAGGCTTGCTAACTACAGCCGGCTTCCCTGCTCCGATGCCTGGGAGCTCTGCTCCACTGGTCACCCGATCTTCCTTTGACTCCGGGGATCCTGAGACCACACTCTCCTTCACAGGATTTTGCCCTGCTTTCAGGCAGAGACGTCCTTCACCATAGCAGACTTAAAGTTCTGATTTTGTGCTCGCCTGCTATGTCACTTTCCAGTAGCTCCATAGGCTTCCCCTCCCCCAGTTTATCTTCCAAAATATCCCCTCAGATTTGCTTCTCAGCACCTCCTACCTTGCAGAAAGTGGTCGCTTTTCTATTTGTAGAATTGCAGCAATTCTTTTCTTAGATCTCCGGTTGAGTTCACAGGTGTTCAGAGTGATTTGATAGATAACTAGCTGAATCCCTGGGACCAGAGGAAATTAAGGTCTCCTTCTCTGCCATCTTGGACTATTCTCCCATTTTGTTTTCTTTTTAAATTTTTTTCATATTAGTAGCATTTGAATTTATAAAGATGAGCATGTTTTTTTTTTACCATTGGCCAAAACACATATAAAATTTTCCGTCTTAATTATTTTTAAGTGTACAGTACAACAGAGTTAACTATGTGTGCATTCTTATGCAACAGATCAGTTTCATCTCACAAAACGAAAATTCTATACCCACTGAACGTTTCCCCTCTTCCTCCTCCCCAGCCCTGCCAACCACTGTCCTGCTTTCTAAGATATCTTTTTAACTTTCAGTCCATCCGAGTCCTCAGCCTTTTACTTCCTGGTTCAGCTTTTGTGCTTATAAAACAAATGTTTATTGTCACAAATAAATACCCACTTGCCAGCGCTCAGTCAGGGAACATTGCTACTAGCACCCTAGAGGCTTTTCATGTACCCCTTTCTAGTGACAACTCGCTCCCTTTCTCTTACATCACCACTGTCCTCACTTTTATGGTATCCATTCCCTTTCTTGGTTGATCCTCTAAGTTTGTTTCTCTAAAACAAGTCAATTTAGTTTTGCGTGATTCCAAACTTTATGTAACAGTATCATAGTCTGTATATTCTGATTTGGTTCTGTCACTCAGTATTATTTGAATGTTAGTCCATGTTATTACCTGTGACTGAAGTTTGTTTGCATTGCTGGGTGCTATTCCATTGTGTGAACATACCATGATATATTTATGCATTCTCTTATCAACAGACAGGGATTTTTGAGACATTTATGACCATTTTTGTACACACATTTTCTTCACACACATCTACATACATCTCCTACTCCACTTTTTTTTCCAGAGATAGGCATACATAGAACTGCATGTAGGACCATGAAATATAGTAAAGAAATCATTAACTTTAGTAGATAATGCCAGACTGTTTTCCAAAGTGATTGAAACGATTTGAACTACCAACAGCCAAAATTGAGAGAGTCTAGTAACACATTCTCACCATCATTTGCTGTTGTCCTATTTTTTTTTTTGTCATTTAGTGAGTGTTTAGTAGTATATTACTGTGGTATCATTTTTTATGTTGTTGATCACAAGTAAGGTTCCACACCTTTTTATGTATTTACTGGCCATTTGGATTTCTTCCTTTGTAAAGTATCCATGTAGATGTTTTGATTACTGTGGTGGTGTTTTTCATGTTGATCACAAGTGAGGTTCCACACCTTTTCATGTATTTACTGACCATTTGGATTTCTTCCTTTATAAAGTGTCCATGTAGAGACTTTGCTCATTTTTTTACTGGGTCATTTGCCATTTGCCATCTTGTTTTTGAGAGTTCATTATATATTCTGGACATAGGCTCTTTGATGGTTTTATATGTTATAAATATCTTCTCCTTTTTTGCTTATCTTTCCTTCTCTTCATAATGCCTCCTAATGAATGTATAATCTTAATTTTGACATAGTCAAATTAGTCTAGTACTTTTCAGTGTTGTTTGAAGATGATGTAAGTGACCTTTAAAAATCTAATTTGTTTCCTTAACTGGAAAAAACCAATATTTAAATGTGCTTATTGTAAGCTTGAATTCTTTACAGCTAAGAACTTGGCAGACCTTCTCTTCAAAGAGAATGTCAATGACAGTAATGGCCACAATGTTCAACATTTGAAGAACACTTTCATCATTTTCACATTTAGGTTCCCCATATAACCTAGAATTTTTAAATCATTATAATTCTGTTTGGCTCTCCTTCAACAAATAGATCCTACAGCATATACGATTATCTTATTTTCCATAACTCCCAACCGAGTACCATCCTGTGCTACCTTATGGTGCTGTTATATGTGCATATGGGGTCCATATGGGCATATGTCCCATCTTTCCAACTGGGCTGAAACTCCTTGACATCAGAGGATTTGTAAATGCATCTTTGTATCTCCTGTGATGCTCTGCATTAAGTAAGCAACTAAAAAGGTGATAATAATATGCAGGGCCCCTGAATATTTAGTCCTTCAAAAGAAAAGAAAAATGAGTTTTAACAGACATGAGATCCTCGGATTTTCTTTTAAGGATTACATGGCTTCTTGCAGTGCTAATATAGGGTTGATGGTTGTTGATTATCCCTGCCACGTTTCAACCACTCAGTATAATCACCTTCACTTTCCAGACCTTTAAATGAACAGCTGATTTGTCTTCCACATCCTTGTCTAGTCTACTGTATGGCCCCTGGTGGAGATACTGATTGGAGCCAAGGGCGAGCACAGATAATTCAGAGCACGGATAATCTACTTTCTTCTTAAATGTCACAAAATCCAAAATATGTTTATGTGCATTTGCTTCTCAGGTAGAAATGAGTCCTCTGGAAAATGCAATTGAAGTGTTGGAAAATAAGAATCAGCAGCTGAAGACTCTGATTAGTCAGTGTCAGACAAGACAGATGCAGAATATTAATCCCTTGACCATGTGCCTGAATGGAGTTATAGATGCTGCGGTTAATGGTGGAGTTTCCAGGTATCAAGAGGTAAGGATTAGGTATTGTTGTTTGAAAGTTTTTAAATTGATTTCTTAGGGCCTCAGAAGTCTTTTTTCAAAATAAATACACAAATCCCCATGCTAAAAAGGGTTACAATTGACACAGAGTTCTTGGTTAAATAGAGGAAACAGTTATTTGCGATGCACACTTAGTTAACACCATTTTCCGATATGTGGTATTTTGAGGATAGTGTGTGTGTGTGTGTGTGTGTGTGTGTGTGTGTGTGTGTGTGTGTTCTTGGATAAATAAAGTGATCAGGTTATAAAAATTACTTAATAAATGTCAACCTTAAACCATTTCCCTGACCAAGGAGGTTCACAGGCATAGACATGTCTGATCTTGTTTAGAAGATACTTTAAACAGACTTTTCATCTGCCCTTGTGGTTTTAAACAGAAAGCCCCAACAGCCTGGAAGGTGAGAGGCCACCATTTTTGTCACACTGAATCTTAAAGCACTTTATTTTAGGATATAATGCTCATTGATTTGGATTTGCTGTTTGCTTGCTTTACCACAGATACTTATTTACACAATTGCTGCTCTCCCTTAAACAATCCTTTCCTTGTATTCCCTTTCTGACCAGCTGCCCACAGTAGGAGTCGTTCCTCCTGCCCTACAAATGTGGTTGACAGTGGTGTTTCTTCCAAGATGCCAGGCCTTTAGAAGCGGCTGTGTCTCTCACTTTTTAACTGTCCTGAAGTAAACTGACTCTCCATTCTCTTTCTAGGCATTTTTTGTCAAAGAATATATCTTAAGTCACCCTGAAGATGGAGAGAAAATTGCACGGTTAAGAGAGCTGATGCTTGAGCAGGTAAGTTGGGGACAGAAGCCGGTTACCTGCTCTTTCCTGCCTAGATATGCATGGTTACCCAGAGACCCATCTCCCTGGTTTTCTGTATCAGTGTTCTAATAGAAGCGGTCAGCCAAAGGTTATAGATTCATCTGTAATGTATTCCACCTTGCTCATTTTCACTTCTACTCTCCAGTCCAATGCAAAAATAAATTTAACAGTGAGTAAATTATGGCAGCCCCTTATGACAGACAATTTCATGTAGTTTCTTGGAATACTGTTTGAACATTCTCTCCCTAAAGGCTTGCTGTAGGCTTGAGGCCAACTTTTCACTCAAAATTTTGGGCTCCCATAAGTTCAGGCCAACTTAAAATAAATGAATAGGTAAATGAATGAGAGAAGGAATGAGATTCTTACTTAAGTGTTCCAGTGAAGGGGCAATCAATAGACTTTGCTTTAAAAAAAAGACTAAACCTATAGATGATAGGATATGGACAAAATGAGGTAACAAATGCATCATTTTCTATTGCCAAAAAGCATAGTTTATTTTTATTTATATAGTTCCAGCAAGCACAAAGAACTAGAGTAATCTCTTGCCTGCTGTGTTCCTGCAGCTAGCTCTCGGCCTGAAAATGGTTTGAAAACCTAGGTAGGAGACATAATAGTTAAGAGGCTGAGGTAAATAGGAAATAAGGACATTTAACACTCATAAACAGTGGAATACATATGAAAAGATGTGACCAAAGCATCTCCTTCTACTTGATAATACCAAATTAATCAACAAATAAGGCATGCCCTTTTGGGTAAGAAAATGATGAGGTTGGATCTGATTTTCATCATTTTATGCTCTGCAGGCTTAATCCACAAAACTTAATACTGGGGAGATAGAAGTGGCCATGGACAGGTACCATGGCTGGAAGAGGGTCAGTTATACAGCTTCTGGAAAAAAGAAAGGAGTTACTTTAAGGTGACCTGCAAGGAAATCGAGAATAAGCTAAGTTCTCGATGTGGCCCTGGTGCTCTGTAGATACTAGAAGTGAGCAAGTTAGTTTATCCAGTTCTTAGGATTATGGAATGACTGTGGCCTTTGTTGATATTCAAAAATCAGTATTTAACCTGAGTACAGTCTCTTGCGAGTGGCTTGCCTCACTGCAGGACTCAATTGGTGTTCAGTCTGACTGAATTCTTTCCCCTGCATTAAAATTAAAAGGGCCAAGAAGACTCTCAAGAAAAATAAATTGGGAACTTTTGTTTCCTCCACATCCTGTCTGATGTTCATAGGGCCTTGTGGAAAGAGCCTTGGTATAGGAGACTTTAGATCTCTGTCATAGGATAAGCGGTGCAAGTGACTGCCACGTGACTTTGGGCGATCACACCATCTCTTTGAGACCATAGCAGTGGGGGATTAGGCTAGCCGAGGCCACCATTCTCGGCTGGATCTCTGTGAGGTGATTCAGATAAACTACCTGGGGGCCTCGGAAATGCTCTGCCCCAGTGGCTCTTCCAGAAAGGACTTGTTGAGCCAGCTGCTGGGAGTGGTGGCCATCGACAGACACTATTGGTGCTCTGGTCCTTCAGCCATTGCCTCAGCTGCCAAATGCCGCCTGGCCCAACATCACCACCTTCCTGGCTGTCCCGCATCCAGTGACTGAGGAAGAAACAGCCCAGCCATCTGGGCCCAATAACAGCACAACCCTCACAGCCTGGTTGAGGCCCAGAGATCCCCTGGTGTGGGCAGAGGCTGACATGACTGCCATGTTCCCAGATTCTTTTTAGTCAGTCCTGCTTCTGTGCCTCCTTCACACAGACAGTGATGCCAGGTGACTCCTCAGTAAACATCCTCATCTCCATGCCACGGTCTACTCCTGGGAGAACCCAACCTTCGACGTGATTTGGACAAAACAGAATTTGCCTTATAGCGAGTGTTTAAAAACTGGATTCCTGCCCTTGAGGTCAACTCTTCCACGCCCTTTTCCCTTCATTAGACCCTTCCTTTACCCCTCAGACATCCACTCCACCCTCACTACTCCTTTTTTTTTTTTTTTTTCTCACTACTCCCTTTAAAGGTGTCCTTGAGGTTTGAGGTATTTTTATCTTTATGCAGATATGCTGGCAGTGGGTAGGGGCTGCCACAGTCCTGTCCCCCTACAGAAGGTGCTGGACACTTTAACCCACCAGGTTCAGTCCTGTTTGACCTGAGCTTTCAATCTTAAATCTTCACAAGATATAAAGATAAAACCCAGTGTGATAAAAACCCATGGTATGATATGCTTTCCTCACAGTCCATGAAATTTGTTTTTCTGACCACTTTAGTACGGGGCATTTTTTTTTTAAATGTAAAAGGCAGCTGACACTCAGAGGAGTTAAGCAGTATTCATAGTTAAAGAACAAAAGAAACTTGAATGTTTGTGTTTATCTCTTTTGGGACTTCACCACTGGAAACCGCCCCCCCCCCCTTTTTAAGTAGGAGCTGCTCCTTATTGCATTATAAGTGAACCAGAATAATCGTTCTTTAACAAAAACAAAAAGCATAGCAACTATGATAGAATTTCTGTTCCCATTTTACCTGCATGTCTTCCTCAACAAATTTTGGAAATCTTGAGCCCGGGGGGGTTGTGGAGAGGCACAGCAGAACCTGATGGAAGAGAAAAGAGTATTATGGAAAAGGGAGTGTCATCCAGAGAAGAGATCCCTTGGGGAGCAACTCCTTCCCAGTCCTGTGCAATGTAGACGGGGGCCAAGCGACACATAAGTGCTTAGAAGGGAGAGCAGTGTGGAGATTCCTCAAGAAATTAAAAATAGAGCTTCCCTATGACCCTGCAATTGCACTACTGGGTATTTACCCCAAAGATACAGATGTAGTGAAAAGAAGGGCCATCTGTACCCCAATGTTTATAGCAGCAATGGCCACGGTCGCCAAACTGTGGAAAGAACCAAGATGCCCTTCAACAGATGAATGGATAAGGAAGATGTGGTCCATATACACTATGGAGTACTATGCCTCCATCAGAAAGGATGAATACCCAACTTTTGTAGCAACATGGACGGGACTGGAAGAGATTATGCTGAGTGAAATAAGTCAAGCAGAGAGAGTCAATTATCATATGGTTTCACTTACTTGCGGAACATAACAAATAACGTGGAGGACAAGGGGAGATGGAGAGGAGAAGGGAGTTGAGGGAAATTGGAAGGGGAGGTGAACCATGAGAGACTATGGACTCTGAAAAACAAGCTGAGGGTTTTGAAGGGGCGGGGCGTGGGAGGTTGGGGGAACCAGGTGGTGGGTATTGGAGAGGGCACGGATTGCATGGAGCACTGGGTGTGGTGCAAAAACAATGAATACTGTTACGCTGAAAAGAAATAAAAAATTAAAAAAAAAAAAAACTGAAAAAAAAGGGGGGGGGGTTTGTTATTCCAGATCTAAAATATACTGCAAAGAAACTTTGGGTAGCAGGAAAATCAGAAATACTTCAGTTTGAATCCCCATTTGTCTATTAGTATGTGCAGGATTGTTCTGATCCTCACCTGTAAATGAAGGATTGCTCCTCTGTGGGGTGGAGAGGATTAGCTATAGCAGATGCAGAGTGCATGGTACAGTGCTTGACCCCTAGCAGGCACTTGGTGGAGTTATTCATTGATGTGGGTTTTTTCCTTGTCTCGTTCTCAAGGCACAGATTTTGGAATTTGGTTTGGCCGTGCACGAGAAGTTTGTACCTCAAGATATGAGACCCCTACACAAAAAGCTGGTCGACCAGTTCTTTGTGATGAAGTCAAGTTTAGGGATTCAGGTACGTACCCAAAGTGGCCATAGGGGGCAGTCTGACCACTCCCTGTTTGCTTTTTGTTAGAGGGACGATGAAGTATCCAAGAGTGACATCTTTTGGTTTTTCTACCAAAGTGCACCATCTTACCATGGAGTCCTCCAGTATTAAAATTTTGCATCATCTTCTATTTGCCCTGTTCAACTTTTAAGAGAACAAAAAAGGGCAAGAAAGCTTAATAATACCAAAACTTAACCTTTTTAAACTTACATAAAGATTTCATAACAATATGCTAAAATACCTCACAAGTTATTTTGCCCCTACGATTGCTCATCTGAAATATTTCCCTCACTCCCTCTCTAGGAGTTCTCTGCTTGTATACAAGCCAGTCCAGTCCATTTTCCTAATGGAAGCCCCCGCGTGTGTAGAAACTCAGCCCCTGCTTCCCTGAGCCCAGATGGTACCAGGGTAATTCCTAGACGCAGGTAAGTCATATTCTGAATTATCTTACAATTTGGCATCCCCACAAGATGATCTGGAATGATTCTCTCATTCTTTATGGCACAGTTTGTCAAATATGCTATTTCTTAATGAAATAATTAACCTGTGAGGCAGCTGCAGACATCTGTCACTGGTAAAACAGCAAAAGCATGAGAAATAAATAAACTCAAACATTTGATTGTATTGAGGCAAACAAGAGACAACAAAATGGGATGTATATTTTTTTTTCCTTTGGTTTTATACCACACCAGCATGCGATAAAGTACAATTCAGAGACTGAGTTAATGACCATTTTTTTTCCCCCAAAACAGCCCATTAAGTTACCCAGCTGTCAACCGATATTCTTCCTCCTCACTGTCCTCACAAGCTTCTGCTGAAGTAAGCAATATTACAGGGCAATCAGAAAGCTCTGATGAAGTCTTTAACATGCAGGTACTTGATTGGCTTTTTAATCGTCTGGTCGTGTGTATTCCTTTTCTGTCTCAATCATGAGAGTTTCTGTTCAGTCTGCTGGGCTCATGAACAGATCTGCAAGCAAGAACGTTGAGTTAAGGACAAAGCTTTAAACACTCTTACTGCTTTGTTGGTCTCTGGACCCTCCAAAGAGGTTTCTCCCAAAACTGCCCCCTCCACTCTCAGAAGACATGAGCAAGAACGGGAAAGCCCAGGCACACTGTGCAGGGCTGGCATTGAAACCTGCCTCTGGTTTGCGTCTTCAGTTTGGGACCCTGGGAGCCTGTCACCACACTCTAGCTGCCTCTTAGCCTGGCGACGTGGCCTTTTTGCTTCATAGTACATGGTTGAGAGGGCCATTATAAAATTCCTCTACCTCTGTTCCTGTCAGAAAATTTTCATAATAAAAAGATTTTTACTGAAGAAACAAAATAGTTTTTAAGGACATTAGTTAGGGTAACTCCTGCCACACAAAATTCTATTCAGACCCTACTAATAATAGAGTATTTACACTGATTAGTAAGAAGCAGCTAAAATTTCCCTCTCCGCTGTCTTTAGAAAATGGGCATGGCACCTACTGCCAAATTTATGCCTTGAGCACATTTTTGAAGAAAACAAGAAGGTGTCTTCTGCTCTTTAGAAGCAGTCCCCTATCTCTGTGGCGTCGGCTGGGAGTCCTTCCAGTGTCCCTTAGTCGGCAAGGGCACTGCTACCTGCTCCTCGGTCCCAGGGTGTCCCGGAAACTAACGTGAATGTGTTCCTTTAGCTGGAGTCAAAATCTCAGATTTTTTTTTTTTTTTTCGGAGTATTTTGTTTTTAAATCTCAAATTCGTGATTAATTCAGACAGGCTTCCTTATCAGTCTGATTTTTCTCTAGTTCTAAATGGCCCTTTGCTTTTCGTTTTCATTTTGTTTTGTTCTGGTTTGTTTTTTGGCTCCTTTGAAAGGAAAGGGCAGGGATTTTGTTTTCAATATGTCCGTGTTGTGTGGAGTCTCTAAGCCGTGGGTGATAACAGCTCCTGTGTATTTGCAGCCAAGTCCATCTACCTCAAGCTTGAGTTCGACTCACTCTGCTTCTCCTAATGTGACAAGTTCTGCCCCCTCGAGCGCCAGAGGTCAGTGGCAGGGTGTGGGGTTGACTGAGGGTGCCGCGTGGGAGCTGTGGCCCTCGGGTTCCTGAAGGATGGCCAGCGGCCACGGCACACAAGCCCTGTCCTCCCGGCAGGTCTAGCACCTCACCCTGACGATCCTTCCTTTTCTTCTCTTCCCAGCTTCCCCCTTGTTGTCTGACAAACACAAACATTCCCGAGAAAACTCTTGCCTGTCCCCGAGAGAGAGACCGTGCAGTGCCATCTACCCAACACCTGTGGAACCTTCTCAGGTAGTCCTTGGGGGACGGAGATCCTAGAAAACAAGCCGATGTCTGGAATTGCTTACATATCTCTGCAGAAAAACCCTGTACCTGCCAGAGGCAACCAGATGGGCTTTGTTAGACAACAAGTTGATCTGAGTGAAGAGTGAACCTCTGTTCCATGCCTGTTGTTCACAGTTTCCGTTGGAGCCATATTTCTGATACAGATACATAGGTTGTTGCCTGAGCAGTCGAGCAGAACGGAAAATGGGAAATGATTCTTCCCTCCTTGACCTAGCTCTCTAGTTCATTGCTGCTATTTAAACAGGACAATGGGTAATTAGGTGAATGAGCTGGAGTGTCTGTGAGTGTTTGCGTGTGTGTACCAGGAATTTCAAGCAACTTTCTCCATTAGCCAAAAATCCTGGAGAAACATGATCTGTCCAGCAGCCTTTCTTTTGGCAGCTACCTAGTTTGAAAGAGCTTCACTTGATTCCTTTCTGAGGTACCCAGGAGCACAAGGACAATTTCCGTTCACCTTTGCCATTCTTTAATGTGTTGAGAGAAAAGCAGTTGGGGGCCCAGGTTTTCCCTGTACCCCAAGGAGTAAAGGCCCATGGTCCTCAGCTCCTGCCAGGACTTGATTTTGAAGTGATCCTGATGTAGGAAAGATGTTAGGGTTCGAAGCGGATGGCCAAGAAGAAACTTTTGAGACATCTTTGGTGCAAAAAGGTGATTTTATTAAAGAACAGGGGTAGGACACATAGGTAGAAAGAGCTGCACCCCAGGGTCATGAGGAATGGCCCATTATAGACTTTCAAGTTGGGAGGGGCTTAGGGATAGCGTAAGTCTCTAAGGAATTTGGAAGCAAGGTTTCCAGAACCTTGAGGAGACTAGCTATTATTGGGAAAAGGTCATTTATTACCATCTAATAAAACCTGAGTCATGAGAGGTTCAGATGTATATCGGTGGGCGATATGCTTGTGGGATGATTGCCAACATGTATCTGTGGGGGAGGGGTTAGAGATAAAGGAATTTTCCAAAAGGATTGTTATATGTTAAAGTATACTTACAGGATCCTAGGGGCCAGGGGTGGGAAGAGGGATTAGGCTAGGATTGCCTTTTGTCCTTAGCAAAGTGTCAACATGTAGGCAGTTGAGTCACTAGAGGAATGTTCCTCTGCCTATTTCAAGGATGTGTCAATGGGCTGTAGGTAGTAAGGAAATTTAGTAATTTTTCTTCTGCCTTTGTTTCCCACATCCATCCCTCTTAGTCCAGGTGAGGGCAGGGCCAAGGGCTCGGCTCTCTGGGCATTTCAGGGGCTGTGAAGGGTGGTTTCCAATGTGGAGATTCTTGGGTAGCCCTGCATTTTACGGATGATTTGGGAATAATTTAGGAGTGGAGAACAGTACTCATTTATGTTCCGGCTAATTTTTCTGTTTTTCTACATCACCCTGGCAGAAGTCTGTAGCTGCATCTGGAAGTGGATGAGAGCGAGTGGGATGTGGCTTGATTGGTTTATCTTTGCTGATTGTGTAATCTTCCCGAAAGCCCCAGGATGCCTGCTCTGAGCAACACTGCTGTCTCGCAGAAATTCTCTCTGAGCGCGTTTGGCTGAAGCAGCTCACCAGTTTTCCTTCCCTTTGTCACTTGCTGTTGCAAGGGAATTTCACACTTTGTTCCATCTGCTCCAGGAGCGCGGGTGTTGCCAGCATGGGGGACTCTGAAAACCTTCCTTGATTAGCCTCCGGCTTTTCCGCTTTTGGTAAAATGTGAAGCAGTGTGTCATTGCCAAAACCCCGATAATACACATTGCTATGGTGCATCCACTTTTAAGGTCCTGCCCTTTTTCTTTTAATGTATTAGGTGGAACCATGCAAAACTGGCATCTTTGTGGGTTAAAATCCGCAGAATATTGTCCATTTTGTGTTTTTAACCTAGGACTCAACACATGTCCATTCACTAGAGATTTTTTTGAGCTAATATCTCTTAATTCTTATGTTTCATACTGCCAGTCTAGTGTTTTATTTATAAAGAGCACCATAGCTTAACCGCTGCTTACTGTTTTTTCCTCCATTGTATTATGAAAACTTATTTACCACTTAAATTTAAAATCGAATACAAACTTTTTTTTTAAAGATTATTTATTTATTTAGTTATTTGACAGAGAGAGAGAGAGAGCACAAGTAAGCAGGGCAGCAGGCAGAGGGAGAGAGAGAGAAGCAGGCTCTCTGCTGAGCAGGGAGCCTGATGTGGGGCTCGATCCTATGACCCTGGAATCATGACCCTAGCCGAAGGCAGCGACTTAATTGACTGAGCCACCCAGGCGCCCCCGAATACAAACGTCTTAAACTTAAGACTCTTCTCCCCTCTTTTCCTTAAATATAATTGAATTCTTGGTTCCCAGGCTCATCATGTACCATATAAAAATTATTTTGAACCAAAAGTTTCAGTTATGAGACAATCATCTCATTTTCTAGAAGGTCTCCCATCATGGCATAATGCACCATAAAAACAGACTCTTGTGCTTTTGCAGAGGCTGCTGTTTAATCATATTGGAGAAGGGGCCTTGCCACGCAGTGACCCGAATCTTTCTGCACCTGAGAAAGGTGGGTATAAAGCCAGCCCCTTCATTGCCCACCCCCCTTCCGGCAACTGTAAGGCTTTGTTTTGTCCTCATTTTCTCCAGTCTATTGTGTGTCTTTGTGGAAGGCAGATCTCCGGATCTTTAGTGATGGGGACTAATTTGCCCCTTAGGGGGTTCATGAAAGACAGTCTTTCCTGACGCATCCTTTCAAACCTGTTTTCTTGTAGAATTGAACAGCAGAATCTGAGCAAATTAGGAACCCCTCGGTTAAATGGCTTTTGGGGTCCCGTCACCAAGGCAATGCCTATGCTCCCTGAAACAAAGCTGCTGAGGAGGCAACTTGTTCGGCACAGTGAAAATAGCACCTTCCCAGATGGGTTCCCTGGTCCCACCCTTGTTTCCCTTACAGAGCTCACTCTGCCAGTTCATCCGTTGTTAGTGGGGACTCCTATACTACTACTTAGGAATTGCAATCCAGTGCATAATGGAGTGCCCTGCCTCAAGGTCATACAAAAAAATGAGAAACCCATGCATAGCGGTTAATAGCTAATTAGCATTGGTGACAGGAGATGAAGAGCAGATTCAGTGTGACCCCCTCCACCGTGCGGGTGGGGGCCAGCAGCAAGTCACCCATTTGCCTCGCGCGGGGTCAAGCCTCAAAACTCAGAGCAGTCGTGTAAGCCCAGGACTCGAGCCGCTAATGAAATGTTCCCATAAAGTGCACTTTAATTGTCCTCATTAAGAGCTAAACTGTATTGTCCTTGGACGACACGGATAGATTAACATTAAAACTTTCCTTGGGAGATTGAAACTAGGGAGATGGTAGCTGAAATGATTTTAAAACACAAATTTTGCTTTAATGTTACATGTCGAATGTTAATCCTTGCCTGGAGTGCTTAGCGTTTTTCTCAGCCCTTCTACCAAGGAAAACCACAAAGCCAATTTAAAATGAACTGAGAAAAATTAATTTTTAAGAGTGGTGATTCCATCCCCTGAAATTGATGTGGTGATTTCGAGTAAAATGTTGAAATCCCAGCTGTGTCCATCAGATGGCAGTGTCTGTACAGGGAGCAAACCACTAGCAATCTTTTTTAAGACTTGCTTTTGGAAACCTGATTTCCTAGCAGTTATTTCTAATCTTGTGTGTCTTGCCCTTGCTTCTAACAGGAGTTGTTCCATATTTCTGCATCTTACTGAAGCATGGAACAGACAAATTAAAAAAAAAGGAATGATACGGTCCGTATTCCAAATTACTTTTTTTTAAGGACATACTTCAGCCTGATCCATTGATTTCAGGAACAAGGGTCCTTTTGCCAAAGATTTGGTCAACAGGATGGTGTGGTTCACCCTGCCAGGTAGTTAAAATATTAGCCTATTACTGTCTTCCCTCTTTTTGGGTGCCACTTGTCCAGAAGTTTCCACTAAAAACTGACTTATAAAATACTTCAGCGACTGTGTCCGCCCATCTGTTATCTATTATCTAAACACATTTGTAATTCTCAGCAAGATTCCACCATTCTCCTGTGGAGATCTGTAGTTTTGTCTGACTGCTTGAGGGGAAATAAACAGACATGCTAGCACCCAATTAAATGTCAAATACAACTGTAAAGTAGAAAATTAAAGGTTTAGGAGGTTTTTTGGGTTTTTTTGTTTTTGTTTTTTAATCCAGTTGATCTTTTCATTCTGGATAATTTCGACTTTCTTCTAAGATCTCAAGTGTTCGAAGGGCAAAGTGGACCATGTGTTTTTAGCTGTGTTATTCCCTTCCAGCTGTGAATCCCACCCCTAGCAGCTGGAGCCTGGACAGTGGGAAAGAAGCCAAGAACATGTCGGATAGTGGGAAAATTATCTCTCCCCCTGTCCCTCCAAGACCCACACAAACTGGTGGGTATTTGAAGCATTTGAACAGTCACTTTTATAAAGTAACTTTTATGACTACTCCAGCTTGTCGTGAATTCCTCAGAGAAAGGTAGGCATTTGGTGTCTGAGGTAAAAACCTGAGTAGTTTAATTCATTCCCAGTGTTTTCCTTCTTTCCTGAATTTCTTACTACATTAAGTCAGACTGTACTCCATTCCTCATGAGCTCCGTAGACAGATGTTCTCCTCCTAGGCACCATCCTTAAAATTTGGGGAGGTACCCTGAGCTTTGCCAAGCCCTTAGTATTTTCTCTGTCCTTTGCTTGAACCACCTCATTCTTATCAACCTCTGCTAATTCAGCCACTTCACTCTTACTCGGGACTGATGCCAGAGTTTCACATGGCCCCGAAATAGGAACTAATTGTAACTTTGATAAGCTTGTGGGGAGCAACTAACCTCGCATCCATTGCTATCCCTTGTGTAGAGAGGTCTGTATCCAGGAGTGAGTGAAATTTCTCAGGGTGCCTGGGTGGCTCAGTCCGTTAAGTGTTCTACTATTGATTTCAGCTCAGGTCATGATCTCAGGGTCGTGGGATGGAGCCCCACATCATGTTACATAGGGCTCTGCGCTCAGTGATTGCCTGAGATTGTTTCCCTACCGCTGTGCTCCTTCCCCACACTCGCCTTCTCACTTGCATGTGCACACACAGCGAGAGCAGGACACAAGCAAGGGGAGAGGGAGAGGGAGAAGCCGGCTTCCCGCTGAGCAGGGAGTCTGATGTGGGGCTCGATCCCATGACTCTGGGATCATGACCTGAGCCAAAGGCAGATGCTTAATGGCTGAGCCACACAGGTGCCCCTAAATAAATAAAACTTTAAAAAAATGTGAGATTTCTCAAGGGGTTCATTCAGGGTACTGCAGCCCTTCAGGTGATGGTTTAAGAAGCAAATTCTCAGGCTCAACCTAGAAGATCTGAGATCTGAATCAGATCAGAAAATCTAAATCAGAAGATCACCATTTCCAGGGTAAAGCCCTAGAATTGATATTTTACCAAACCCTTCTAGATTTTGAGAACCACTGAAAATTCTTAAGAAACTTCATGAGCTTATAGCAATAATAGACCCCCTTTCCAACTGAATAAGCCATTTGCTTGGTAACCGTGATATGGTACAGTCTTG
This sequence comes from Enhydra lutris kenyoni, assembly GCF_002288905.1. Taxonomy (NCBI): domain Eukaryota; kingdom Metazoa; phylum Chordata; class Mammalia; order Carnivora; family Mustelidae; genus Enhydra; species Enhydra lutris. The sequence goes on along the minus strand of NW_019154100.1, from coordinate 38,645,318 downwards.
AAGTCCTCCTCTGCTGAATCTGCCTCTCTTGGTGATGGGGAGAGTCTTTTCAACATGTGCACACATCTAGAGTAGTTCTGGAGTTTACAAATACAACTGGCCTAAAAGCAAGAGCAAATACGACATTTTCTTCCCAGATTTTTCAGAGTTGCTCATTCAGGTTCCGTTTGCTGTATTTTAGCATCTCATCTTTGTTTTCTTTTTTTTTACTGACTTTTTTTGTTTTTTTTTTTAAACAAACTGTGTGTTACCCAGTTTGTTCTATACTTGTCAAAGCTAAAAGTCACCAACAGGTTTTGAAAAGCATGTGAGATTTTTCAACAGAACAAGAAATAACTAGGCTTCATCGATAACCCACATTCAAATACCACTGTGGCCCAAGACGGTTAAGACTCTTCAGCCAAGTAATTTCTATCTTATTCATGCTGTACATATATTCAAGGAGTCTCCAGTTTAAACTGGTTGTATCACTCATGTCAGAAACTTGAAAAGCATTTTCAGAGGAACAACAGTAGTGATACAGAGCCTAGGCCCAGTCAAACTTGGAGGCAAGGATACCGATGGGGGAGAAGGCCTTTCTAGAAAAGCTCTGTGGACAGACTATGGCTTGCAAGGGCTGCTCTGGAACCATGTGGTGGGGTCACGGAATGCCCGGCTCAGGAGGAAGAGGAGCCTGGGCTGTGGTAAACCTGGACCACACACAGCAGTGGCAGTAACACAGTTCCCAGTCAGCACTCTGTTTCTCCGCTCACACAGGATTTTCTTCTGTCAGCCCCCACCGCAACCCACAGGCTAACACTAACACCGGTGTTTGAGAGTAGCAGGTGCTGCACACCCCCACATGGCCACAAAGGGCCACTCCCCCTTGTGCACTAGGACATAGGTGACCTCACCTCTCCCAGTTTCACCTGGAAGGGCTGCCCTCCCTTCTGCTCTGATTGCTCCCCGGGTCTGTCCTCACGTCATCATCTGTGGTCACTGTCGCGGGATCTGTAACTGTCTGTCTTTATTTCCTCCAGCCTCTTTCTAGTTTTCTTGAGTTGTAAACCTCACTTTGGCAGCTGGGAGAAGGGCAGCTGATCACAGAGCAGCAAACCCTGAGCTCAGTGAAACCTCTGTAGTGGAACTGGGAAATCTGACTTACCCTCCTCGTGTTGGCTGTGTCATGGCAGCTTTGTGTGTGCGTGGTTGTGTTCCAGGGGGCTGGACCTGACCTCTGAGCACACAGAGCAGGGCCATCATGGGCTGCATCCCAGCTGTAGGGCTAGGAAACCTAGGGGGAGAAATAGACAGCACTTCTTTGCTGTAATGATGACATCCATAGAGCACCACCCCCACTCCATCCCGCCCTGCCCCCCACCGCCCCGGGACAAAGGGAAGACCTGAGTACAAGCATGAAGGGGGGAAATGGAAAACTTCTCACTTCTTTTTTTTTTTTTTAATGATTTTATTTATTTATTTGAGAGAGAGAGAGATAGAGCATGAGAGGAGAGAGATCAGCGGGAGAAGCAGACTCCCCGCCGAGCAGGGAGTCTGATGTGGGACTCAATCCCAGGACTCCAGGATCATGACCTGAGCCGAAGGCAGTTGCTTAACCAACTGAGCCACCCAGGCGCCCCAAACTTCTCACTTCTTGTTTGGATGTGGCCAAGGGTTTTCTGTATGGGGAGTACTGGATGTGAGGGCGGTGGGCTGGTGTCAGTTTATTCTCATGGACCCCTTCTAACCTGCCTAGGTGGCATGAGTGTCCCCATTGCTGCTCAAAGTCAGCAGCTATTTTCCAAAGCCTCTCCCTGGCACATCACACCTAAAAGCACCTTTTGAAACAGATCAGGCAGTGGAAAAGCATCTGGACTTCTGGAAAATGGGACATTGGACCAGTTCGAGCTCCTGTCACTTCTGTATAGCATCATGTATGCGCTGGTGACTTTTCACTAATTCTCCCGTGTCTTGGTGAGGAGTCTGATTCGGACAGGCATCATTTAGTTTCTCTCCTCTCCCCCCACCCCTTGCCTAGGAGGTCTTTAGGCACTGGACCATCTATATGGGTTTGTACACAGAAGGCATGTGCAGCTAGTGAACCTTCTGGTTTTTCTCCGTTCAAAGCATTTCTCTCTGTTTACAGCTTCACCAGCAAGACATACAACGTCAGTGTCCCCCTCACCTGCTGGGAGATCTCCGTTGAAGGTACAGACTCATATTTTAGACTCAGGCTAGAAACTAGCTCCACATTCCTTCTTTCCTTACGATTCATCTGTGGTTCATCACTGAGCTGCTTTCATAGGTACAGACCAGGCAAAGAACACCCAGAGAAGGGGTGAAGGAAGATTGGTAAGAAAACAGGCTTTCCTGTCAGGGAGCCTCCTCCATCAGTGCAGCCCTCTGTGTTCGGGTTATTGCCCTCATTCCCCAAATAGTGACAGTGAAAATGTATGGACTAGAATCTCCTTATACACTGAATTAGGAAAGAAATATGGTCCCACTGAATTTCCTAGGATGTTTTCAGTCTGGCCTTTTGATTTCAGGGACATCAAAAAAAGAGAAAGAAAAAAAAAAATTAAAAACTCAGCCATCAAACCCAATACAAGGTCTCCTGGGCCTTTTTGCTTCTGTCAGTCCCAACCGTTTGACAAAGTCAAACCTGACTTTTTCTCCTTCCATGTTTTATACGAATGTTTTCATTTACATTTGAGATACATACTTCATCATGAAAAACAAGACAGTAAAAGGAGTAAAATTTCTCGGAAACAAATTGAAAAGCTTTAAATTGATAGGTAAACATAGGCTATTTAACATCTCTAAACATACAAAATCCCTCATGAAGGTAAAGAATAATATTTAGTCTCTATCCAAATTGAATCAGGGACTGGCTGCAGGGATTGTCAATACCTACAGACACTGGTGTTCAGAGCCGCCGCACCAGAGGCAAATATGGGGTTGAAGTGGGTGTTAAAAGAATGATTTTGAATCTGAGTGAGGATTTACATGCTCCGTGTCCTTTTTGTTGAGAAGGTATTTCTTGCTAATGTGAAAGAAAGAGACAAATTAGCTTCTAAAAACACACAGGGGCAGGTCGTGATCCAATGCATCTGTGTTGCTAAGGATAGTTGCTGATAGAAACTGAGACTCTGGAAAACAAAAGCCCCCAAATGGAGAAAATTGCAAAGAAGTGTGATTTCATTTGCATTGCCAACGTTTCTGATGTAGAAATTTGCTGGAGAGTGCAAATTATTTGCTGGTTTGGTTTTTTGGGGGTTTTGGGAGGGGGTCGGTTGGGTTTTTGTGTGGGGGGGGTTTTTTTTTTTTTTTTTTTTTTTGGTCATTCTGCAATGCAGCTGTTAATCATAACGTACCCGTGACTGCATTAGCTTGGGCAGCCGTAGACTGTCACGTTGCTGTGATGAGAAAGGAAGCAACATGATGTTTCCATATCTTACATTTGGCCTTACTCGCAAGGAGCTCCCACATATTGCTATGCAATTAACATCTGCATTTTCCAACTTGATTTTGTAGAGTAGTAAGATGGCAAGTCTACGAGACTGATTCTGTTAAAAAGAACTGAAGGCATGAGAATATTCAAGCAGCTACCAAACAGTCCCGTTTGGTAAGGTGGCATATGGTTTCTCTCTCTGCAGAGCTGGTGATGTTCTTACTGGCCAGGGGTAGCTCTGCAGCCATATCTACACAAACAGGGTTTGGAGAGAAAACAAATGGCATATTTCTGTTATGACTCCTGTGTTACATTAGGGGGCACAGTGCTACCAAGTTATGAGCTTTGCTATGCCTAGAATGCAGTTTGTTGCCTTAACTCAGTTTTTTCAGCAATTAAATGATGGAGTTAATCCTGTGGCGAAGACTGAGCTTACCTGCCTTATTTAAACTAGGAGTCTGATTTTTGACAGTGAACAGCAGTGAATTTGGATCCCCTAATTGGCAACACTTCATTTTAGGCTCCTGCTAAATGAGTTTGTGTCTCCCAGCATTATTTTGTTTAAAAAGAGAGACCAAGTAGAGTTAGTCTAGGATAGCGTTTCAGAAATGCTCTCCTAAGGGTATAGTTTTAGAGGCCATTACACAATAAATAAAAAAGTGGTCTGTGGTCAACTAAGTTTAGAGAACCCTAGGCTGAGGTATCCTTTCATTTTCTTGATTGTAAGACTTTAACATGCTACTATGCTCTGAATGCACTCAAGGAGCCCACAATATGCAGCATTTCCCAGTAGAACCCTGCTCTCACAGAGCATCACTTAGGACTCCTTTTCCGTAGGACACCAGTTGGGGAATTAGCAAATTCATAGTAGCCAACAGAGTAGACCTCTAACATATGTGAACAAAGGAGGCTGGTGGAACACAATGTGAAGACCAAAGTCAGCTGAAGAATTCATGCCCCATCTCCAGGGGAAAACCCCTCCTGTTTCAAAAGATTGTCCCCATTAAGAGAAAGCAAGCCGTTGTTGCCAGAACTTTTTTTTTTTTTAACGTAATGCCAAAAATATTGGGGTCTTATGAGAAATCTTCCTATTTTACAAAATTGGTAACCAAGTCAGTTTCTTTAAAAACGTGCCAGAAGAAACAGGTCCCATTTCAGTCTAGAGCCCGAGAGGAGCCCGAGAGGAGCCCGAGAGCTGCCCGAGTGCTGCTGCTTCAGCTCAGGAGTCAGGAATAGGAGAGAACTGAAGTGCAAGCCTAGGGTGCCTCACTCCTCCTCCAGAGGACTTTGGTAGGAGGCCCACCCACGTCAGGCTGCCCTGGCTCCTGTCCTCCAGTTCTGCCCATCCCTGCTGAGCTAGAAGGGGAAAACGGCACAGGCCCAAGCTTTCTGTTGTTTCTGCGGGTTCCCCATCTTTCAAATGATGGGACTAATTATATACCTCTGAATTTTCTTCCTGATTACTTTTAGCTTCTTTCTGCCCCGAAAAAGAGTAGAATGGCCAGCAAGGTGAACGGAGGGGATAGCAGGTGAAAGCCCGAGGTCCGTCTTGCTGCGGAGAGGACAAGGCCTCCGATTTGAGGCTGGGTTGTGTGCATTAGTCCCACAGCAGGGCTGCCAGAAGTAAGCGCCACAGTGTGGGCGGCTTCAACAACAAGGATGGATTTCCTCACAGTTCAGGAAGCTGCAGGATCCAAAAACAATAGTGTCGGGAGACTTGGTTTCTCCCGCAGCCCCTCTCCTTGGCTTGCAGGTGGGCCGCCTTCTCCCTCTGCTTTAATGCGCGGTCTTTGCACCTTTGGGGCCTCTCTACCCAAATTTCTTCCCGTAAGGACACCAGTCAGATCAGACAAGGGCCTACCGGAAAGGCCTCACTTTTAAGGTACCCCCCCCCCGCCCCCACCGCCTTCAAGGCCCGGTCTCCACGTAGAGTCCTGTTAAGAGCGCCGGGGATGAGGGCTGGGGTTCAGGGCTGGAGGCTGGCGGGCAGCCCGGGACAGTGTTGATGACTCTGCCGCGTCTCCCCTGCGGCTTTTCTCTCGCCTTCGAGCAGGGCTCCGTGCAGTCTTTCACGCCCTCTCCGGTGGAGTACCACTCCCCAGGACTCATCTCCAACTCCCCGGTCCTGTCGGGCAGCTACAGCAGTGGGATTTCTTCGCTCAGCCGGTGTAGCACCTCGGAAACCTCAGGCTTCGAAAATCAGGTGAATGAACAGTTGGCGCCGGGGCCGAGCTACAGCGGGCCAGAGGAGCCGGGGCGCAAGGAGAGCAAAACACCGCCGCCCTATAGCGTGTACGAGCGGACTCTGCGGCGGCCCGTCCCGCTACCTCACAGCCTCTCCATCCGGGTCACGGCCGAGCCGCCCGCACTGCCCCCCAAGCCGCTGGCGGCGCGGCCCGGCCACCTGGAGAACGGGACCCGGAGGACTGAGCCCGGCCCGCGCCCCCGGCCCCTGCCCCGCAAGGTCTCGCAGTTATGAGTCCCTTTGCTGGTCTCCCGCGGTGACGCTGAGTCCTGGCGGTTTACAAGAGAATAGGCAGTAGGACGAGGAGACATTTAGTGTAGGCACTTTAATAACTTACTCAGATTTGTCTTTCAATGAATGGAATTAACACTTGCTTATTAATATGTTGCACAATATTAAAAGTTACTGATCTCAAACGCCAGATGTTCCATGAAGTATGGCTGACTTTCCTTACAATGTCTCTCGTTTGAAAGTGGTAAATAGCGTTAAAGACTTCTTTTGTATCTTTTTATGTTCACCTTTTTTATATAGTTTCATCTTAAAACCAATAGGCTATTGTCAAACAATACGGCGCGTGATGATGTTGTATACTTTTTACTGAATACTTGATACTCCGAGAAAGCTTACTAAAGTCAATGCACATCCTAACACAATGATCCTTGCTTTAGAAGACTTCCGTACATAAGGGGAGATTTCTGGCTCTTTCCGTGAACAGACTGATCAGTGCACACCAACAGAGTTACAAGTTAAAGCAGGCTACTCAGACAATATACTTAAGGGGTTGCAAGGACTAGGACAGCAAGTTATTTTGTTCCTGAAACAAAGTAACTCTTTAAGGTTGCTTTTGACATCTGACCACCATCTACTGTCTTAAAATTTTATCTTTGTGAATCGGTTGGTAAATCCTTTAGTATCCTGACATCACGGCATCTACTGTATTTCTTTTCAAGGTGCAATTTACTTTCAGAGTTCCAATCTGCTAGATTAAGCAAAAGACCCCAGGAGAAGTGTTTACTTGAATCTTGTGCTTCCGTACTTGATAGTTTCCTCTGCAGCATTTGTCATTGAAGAAGAGCAGATGTTCACGTGTTAAATAGGCACAAATTAATGTGTCTCATTAACAAGAATTCAGGAATCAATACAGGACAGTATTAAATCAATAGCGTAAATGAAGAGAAAAAACCTTGGAGAAAATATATTAGCATGATTAAATGGCAAAAGGACTTTCAAAAGGTAAGGGCATTAACTTTCAATCCTGTGCCAAATAGAATATTCTTCACAACTCTCCAAGCTCCTACCAGAGCTTGTCTTCTTGGCGGATCCTGTTTTTTGAAGGGTGAGAAGGCTGTAGACCCCTCTGGCTTGAGTATTGCTGCGCAGCATCTCAGATCTAGGTAGGGATGCTAAAGCCACAGTTGCAGGAGTGTGAAAAAAGCACCTTGTATGTAGTAATGTATTTTGTATTTTTTTTTCTTTTATTGACTGTTTATAACACTCAATTGACAATAAATATGAACTGTATTTTAAATCATACCGTTAAATATTTTCCCTCTTTTGTTGGGAAGCTCATTTTAGTTTAACCGTGTTTGTTTTTGTTGATAGCTTACCTGGAAGGCAGTGACCACTTTTTTATATTCTCTTAATGAAACCATTCAGCAGGTATATGCTGTTGAGGCTGGTTATAGAGGTTTTCTATGATAAATGTTCAAGTATTTTTGTACATAACTAGTTAATTTTAATAAGAGATACCATTATGTGTAAAAAAAAAAAAAGTACAAATAAAAGCAAACAGTTGTGGATGCAGTATGATTGTAATAATTATGCCAAATACTTTATGTATGGAAAAAGAATATTTGTACATATGTGCTTTTAACAATAATTCTGCCATATTGACTTTACAGTTTTGAATGAATGTCAGAAAAATTAATATATGTTAAAATATTTATGTTTAGTAGAAGTATTCATTATTGAGAAAAGGAACATGAATTTTAGCTTTGTATCTTGCAAGTTTTGCAGTCGGGAATTTCTGGACTAGCTTTTGCTTTTGATGATAACACTTTGTGTTTGTAATCACATTCTTAAAAATACACACACACACACACACACACGCATAAGAAGCTCCATATTCCTGTTGCTTTAAAGAAGTAAAGCCTTCCATTTAAATAAGTTGACATGCATAAGGTAACAAAGCTTCTTTGATTTCCTTTTCCTTTGTAATTTAATAGATTGTTGACTAGTGCTTGGGCACTGTGTAAATCAGTGTTATTTGCTCTTGAAGCCATTTTTTAAAGAAGTTTTTTGGCAATGAACAGTTCAATTTATCATGTGTGTATTTCTGAAGCAGCTATATAGCAGAACATTTCAAAAGATTCTGTTAGCTCAGATGTTCATGTTGGTTGCTGCTGAATGGTAAATATTTAATAAAATTACCTGATTAATCTTAACTGTCTTTATTCCTGTTGTCAATGTGTCTTTACCTGCAACAGAAGCTGCGTAAATCTCTTGGTTGGATCGTGGTGACTGATGTTGTTAGACTCTTTGATTGATAGATCCTGTTTTGGTGTTGTCTTGCCTTGGCTGACACACGTCACCAGGCAAAACTTTTTTATACCTTGGAGAAAAAAAGTTGAAAAGGTAATGGTATTGGTAGTAACCAACAGAGAAGTGATTTATTTACCTGGATACTAGACTTAATTAACCTAAGGAGAGCCATTTTTTAAAAGTCAAACCATCAGGGTACCTGGGTGTCTCAGTCAGTTGAGCTTCCAACTCTTGGTTTCTGCTCTGGTCATGATCTTGGGGTCCTGAGGTCCAGCCCCCCTACCCCCACCCTTGGGCTCTGGGCTGGGTGTGGATCCTGCCTGGGATTCTCTCTCTCTCCCTTACCCTCTGCCCCTCCCCACCCGGCCTCACTCCCCCACCCACATGCTGGTGCTCCTGTGTGTGCGTGTGCATGCATGTGCGTGCTCTGTCCAGAAAAAAAAATAAAACCATCCACGTTTGTTTACATTGGAGTACTTGACACAAAACAGGTAACTGCCAGGCGTACAAAGGAATAACTGCCTTTGTTAGCTCTGACAAACTCTATCCGCAGGCCAGCTTTTCTCCCCAATTTTCATGAAAAGATGGGAAATGTATTTGACAAACACTGGAAAACACATTGACTACAAGATTTCTGTTAATAGAAGCTGGGGTTTAATTTTGTGATATGTGTCTATGCTGTGTTAGGTTTACAACATTTATGGAACTCAATGCTAAGCGAGCCATTGTCTAAAGCCTCCAACCCATTAAATACCAAAACCCATTTAAAGGCCATAGTCAATGTCCTCCTGATTGTTTCTCAACATTAACTAAGTGATTTTAGAGCATTTTTGGATCATTCTCATTACAACAGCCCATAAGTATTTCGATTCTACAAGCATAATTACAATATGAATAGCTCTCCTTCCTACCTAAGTAGTCTTCTCTCAGGATTGTTATTGATCGTTCTACAAAACACAACGAAGAGAATAACAAGTTGCACAGCTTTGCCTTTATTTGATCTTTACATATTAAAATGTGGCTGTACCAAAATGAATTCTTAGTTCTTGATTGAAATAAGCCTTGCCCTCATTACCAAGAATACCTGAAAGAGAATCCAAAAATTGGCCAAATTCCAATCCCCTGACACAATTATTATTATTTTTACACATCCTTTTCCATTTCTTTCTACATATATTTAGTGCATAGTTCTACGTTGTTGAGTGTGGCTGCCCAAGTATCACCATCATAACCTGTTGCTAATGCAGGGCTGGCGCCTTGCCACTAGTGAGGGCATCACAGCTCAATAGAGCTTTGGGTTGTGTCACGGAGAGAAGGGCAAGATCAGACTTCAGGGAAATTTTAGAATTTTGTTTAAGGTGGAACTTTCAATGAGCGGGCATTGTTTAAAAATGGGTAAACATCATGATATAATTGTTCAGATTTGATGGAAACAGCAAGGCAAGAATTTGGGGTTGAGGGGTTCATGAAGTCTTAGGACATTAACTTTCAGTTGATGCTTTGTACTGATGATTTGATAGGATCTGTTGAGAAGTTCCTATTAAGAACAATAAAGTTTTTTGCCTCGCCAAGAGATTTGTGGTAAGCTTACACTAATAAGCGTTGGAATATGGAGTCCTGCTCACGCGGACAACAGCTTTATGAGGTACGTAGTTTCAGTTCTCAACGTATATGTTTTACTCAGTTATAATCACAGTAAACCTGGACAAAATATCCTTATTTTGTCTTTATATGTAGTATGTATTTGCATATAATATATATGTAAAGGCAAAGTATAATAATTCTTGGGCCATTCCCCTACTAATTGACATTATATTGTTTCCAAGCAGTGGCTCCTACAAATAACTCCACTTTGACTCTTCTTACACACAGCTTTTTCCGTGTTTGGATTATTTCCTGACAATATTCAGTGTAGTCCTACACTGAAATTGCAAAGGCAGAGAAATGATGATTTTTATCATTCTTTTGCATATTGGCAAATTTATTCCCCAAAGTGTTCTACCAATTTTAATGGCACCAGCAATATCTTTCCAAGATTGGCTATTGATGCAGTATTTTGTGCTATGTGGGAAGAAAATATTGCTGCCTTACCCAAAATTTGAGAAAATGTTAATAAGTCTTTCACACAATCTTTTGCTAAGGAAATTGATATCCTTACAAAGGAAATGAAAAAGAGAGATGAGAAGACAGAAAAGTAACAAGCTAATGTTGAGACTCTGACGGCACCTACTGAAAATACTTCATCCCAGAGAAGAGATTGCTAGGAAAATCCTTAGCATTTTGAACACAAGTACAACCTCACTTATCCAGAGTTTTTCCCTGTCATTCACAATCAGTGAAGGAATAAAAAACTGAGCTGTGAGGACAGTGACCTAAACAGCTGTAATAAACACCACAGTCAGCTGAGTGAAGTGTCCGCAGGAAGATAAAGCTGATAAAAAGTCTGTGTGTTAAGTTCAAATGAACTTAAGAGTCAGTTCTGACTTTGTAAAAATGTTGAGGCATAGAGGAGATGGGCTCTAGAAAGCTATGCAAGTGGGGGGAAAAAAAGTTAACTCCAGAGAACAAAAATATTTTGTAAAAGTAAATGTAATTATAGTACACTGTGTGGGTCAGCTACATATAATATTTACATAGTCATGGAAAAGTAAAACATATTGATCTAATCCCAAATTATAATATAATTAGACTGGAAGGATGAGGGTAAAGAAGGAATTTGTATGCGCAGAGAATACAGTAAGTTCTCATCTTCTATAAAGGGATGTCAATAGTGAAGAGGAGGAAGAAATCTTCCTTAGTCCAAGCCTCTGTTCTTCTAGCTGGGCTAAGAATTAAGTCTACGTAAGATGCAAAAAGTCATTTTATCTATGATCCAGAAGTTTACTCTCAAAAATACCTTAAGAGAGCAAAGACCATCGCTGTGCAGGTGGTAAGAATGAATATACAGTACCTCTAGTCTGTATGGCAGACACACACCACCAGGCAGGCACTGCTGGAAAGGGACTTGCCAGCACTAACAAGCAACAAAGGTTGAGACAACAAAGGTCCCTTGTGGGCTGGGACCTCTTATGACAGCTTCCTGAGCACTGGCAGGTCTGGACAAAAATAGTGCTGCTTAACAGTACATGTCTCGAGGATGCCTGGGTGGCTCAGTGGATTAAAGCTTCTGCCTTCGGCTTGGGTCCTGATCCCGGGGTCCTGGAATAACCCTGCATCGGGCTCTCTGCTTGGCAGGGAGCCTGCTTCCCTTCCTCTCTCTGCCTGCCTCTCTGCCTACTTGTGTTCTCTGTCTGTCAAATAAATAAATAAAATCTTTAAAAAAAACAAACAATATATGTCTCAGATTCCCATTCTAGTTGACTGGCCACCAAGGTGCATCCCGACAAGGGCACGCTCCCCAGTGGTGAAGACGACAGGGAATGTTCTCACTGGTCACAAAGTCAAGCTCTTTGACATAGGACGAGATGAAAAGAAAAACTCCCATCTGATTTTTCTTATGCAACATTAACAACTTTAGCTCAGCCTTGGCTCTCTTGGAGCCATGCTAATACGGATGTGCCACGGGGCTGGAGATTGTGTGTTTTTTGGTGTATTTCATTGCACAGAACTTTTTTTGAGGTTTCCGGTGACCTGGTGCCGATCTAATGCATTCTGTGACCAACTCATCCTAACACGGGAGCCTTTGGGTTAGGTGGTAAATGCTCTAACAGCTTTTAGTGCTTGACTTGTGCCCACAACTCCATGGCTTTTCCTTCCAACATGTCCCATAGCAATAGCCTTTACCTCTGATGCACATAACCCACCACAAAGTTTGTCTAAATGGCGCTGGTCTGATCAGAATCACTGGATTCGCCTGTCTGTGAAGCCAGTTGGAACAGTCAGTTTACGGGGCCCGTGCTGCCTTCTGCCCTAGGGTGGGTTTGGTTTGGTTTTTGTCATAAAAGACAGGCCAAAAAAAACCAAAGACCATCTCTGAGAGGAAATGGATCAGTAACCCAAGAGTACTCTACCAAATTTTTACCAAGAGTCCTTAAGCCCAAGGAACTAGTTCCAGTACTTTATCTCCTAAGCTTAGAGACAACAAAAATCTCACCCCTCTTGCTCCACTGACTCCACAGAGGTGTCAGGAGGCTGACAGAAGAAGCCTTACTTTCTGGTTTTATGTCACAGTCCCCAGAGCTCAAAGCTGCAGAATCTTCAGAGCCAATGTCCAGTGGAAGTTTATCCTGCTGACTGTGTTAGGTGAAGGGGAGGAAGAAATTTTCGTTGGTCCAGGGTTCTTCTAGCTGGGCTAAGAATTAAATTTATAGGAGATAGATTAACAGGAGAAAATAAACCAAAGTTTTATTACATGAGCCATGAAGGCCCAATTAACGCAACTGAGACCAAACAAGGACCAAAGCCTTTATACGTTTTAGACAAAGAGATAATAAATCCATGAGGAACAACAGGACAAACAAAACTTAACTTTGGGACCTTCGATTGGTAAGGAATTCTAAACAGAATTGAGGCTGGGGTAGTAAACTAGCAAAAAAGGAACAAGGGTTGTTTATACAGCCTTCTTGGCTCCAAATTTCCTATCTTTGGTGATAAGGATATCTCTCTACCTCCTGATACAGGAAGGGTACCTTTCACAGGGGAGATTTATTTGTGGCTTTTGGGGGAACAGAGGAGGGTCTGAATGGCCTTCTTACATAGACTGTCTCTTAAATAACTTTTATTTGAGGTAATCAATATGCCAAAGTAGCACATTTTGGGCAGCCTGCCCTTGATCCCTGAAATAGAAAATGCTTAAAATCTAAAGGCAGGCAAAAGATAGCAATGTAAGATACTTTTTTGTTTAGAGATATTAGGGCAAACATTAAGAAATAACTTTTCAAATTGAAACAATTGTCTTTGGGGAGTAAAAATGGCTGGAAACCGAAATATCCTAGGTGACTCCTTTCACAGTGGCTTTGTGGAACTACGTACATATATGACTGTGGTACACTTTTAAGAGACTGAAAAAGCTGTATTCTAAAACATTCTGATACCACCACACTGGTTTCATGTTCCCTGGCTGATTTTTTCCCCTCCTTTCTATTGCTGATTAGGATCTAGAACTCTTTGAGAAGCCCATACAGTGTTTGCAACCAGGTGTCTACTTAAAGGAGTAGGGGGCCAGGTAGCAGGAAGTGAAGGGGAGGAGTTTCTGGACCCATATGAAACTCCTCCCTGAGCAGAAGTGATTGGCAGGAACACCAACACTTTTTAATCCCATTGGTGAAGTCATTTGCAATAGGTTTAGAGCTTAGGCTCCTCCTCTTTGTTCCTCAGTGGGAGCAGGAAGCAGCCCACAGCAAAAATTTTTAGACAGGATTCTGAAAGGACTCTGCAAGTTTTACCAGCTTACAGGTTCCTGTTCTGTCAGTTGTGTGAGTTTTCTCATTCTGATAAACGTACACACAGGTCTGTACACACATATCTAAGTATAACTTCCTTGCAAACAGGCAACAGTCCCAGGTTATTTCCCTCCAAGACGGGAAAAACTAGTTAATACACACTGAGTGTTAAGTGAGCTTCAGGTCTATGGAGAAGTAGTTTGGTTAGGGGGTGAGGGGGGGGGTCTCCTGTTACTCCTTTGTCCCTTCCCTCACAGTAGATCAAACTCTTGCCTGACTACCCACAGCCTAAGCAAATCCTTATTCCTAGCCCAGGAGAAGAGAAGTTCTCCTCATCAGGATATCAAGCTCCCCACCCAGGAGATGATACCATCTTACCTCCCTCCTCCAAACCCTTCCTTACCCAAGAGGAAGTGAGAGGGAATCTGGTGGTGACCTTTGACCCCATTTATCACAGTGATCTGATGCCTGGGCCCAAAAAAACGAAAACAAATACAACTAAATACTAACCCCAGACAGCAGGCTAGCTTTCCTTTTCTGTCTTTCTCACCTTTTTATTCCTTTTGGTAAGGCAACTTTCTAAGCCCAAGAATATACAAAAAGTTGGCTGACTTCACGGTATTAAATTTCGAAACTTAGGTAAGTCAAAGAAAAATACAGCCAATACAAAAGAATAGACAAAAAACATTTGCACTAAGTCTGACAATATTCATATCTTTATAAATTCATACATATTGATTTTATAAAATAATAACAAAGACACTCTTAAGAGGCACAAGTATCAGAAAGGAAGGGAGAAAATACGTTAATAGTCAAATAGGTAATTTATAAAACATGAGGGGTAAACAAACATGGGAAATTAACAAAACCACTAATGGAAGAAAAAACAAAGTAACATTTGTTGCTTATGGAATTAGCTACATATATAAAATAGCATTCAATTCTGGGAAAAATATGGTAAAAGTTGTATCCAGATATAGCTGGTGGCACTAAATTAGGATAACCTTTTCAAATATAATTTGTTAATATGGATCGAGAGTCTAAAAAATGGTCATGTCCTTAGAGCTATAACTTCATTACTAGAAATCTATGTTAAAAAAAAATTTCAAAATGGGACATGCATATATGGAGAAACAACAAGCAAAATTTTCAAGTCATAGAAAAAGTAGTATAGAGATGGTTACATAAAATAGAACACATCCAATCAACAGAATGGTACACCCTAATTTTTAAAATATGTCTGAAGACGGGTCACAAAGAGAAAACCCTAGTAGTGTATGAAATGAAAAAAAGTTTTAAAACATATGCATGCTATGATTACAGGAACTTATTTTTTAATTTAAAGTAAAACATAAAAAAATAAATTGAAATATAGTTGACGATGTTACATTAGTTTCAGGTATACAACATAGTGATTCACGGTCTCTGTATGTATGCTATGTTCTCCACAAGTATAGCCACCATCTGTTACGATACAACCTATTACAATACTGTGGACTCTATTCCCTATGCTGTATCTTTTATTCCCATAACTTATTCATTCCATAACTGGACGCCTGTATCCCCCTCTCCTCTTCACTCCTTTTTGCCTATCCGCCCCACACCCCCCTCTCCTCTGGTAACCATCAGTTTGTTCTATGTATTCATGGGTCTGTTTCTTTTTTTGCTTTGTTTTTTAGATTCCACATATAAGTGAAATCAGATGGTATTTGTCTCTGACTTAATTCACTTAGCAATATACCCTCTGGGTCCAACCATATTGTTGCAAATGGTAAGATCTCACTGTTTTTTTATGGCTGAGTAATACTACATTGTGCATAGATCACACATCTTTTTTAACCATTCATCTTTGGAGGGACACCTAGGTGGCTTCCTTATCTTGGCTATTAAAAACAATGCTGCCATGAGCATAGGGGTGCATCTATCTTTTCAAATGATTGTTGTTGTTTTCTTCGGGTAAATACCCAGTAGTGGAGTTACCAGATTGTACGG
Organism: Enhydra lutris kenyoni; assembly: GCF_002288905.1. Classification (NCBI taxonomy): domain Eukaryota; kingdom Metazoa; phylum Chordata; class Mammalia; order Carnivora; family Mustelidae; genus Enhydra; species Enhydra lutris. Next base: position 38,629,729 of record NW_019154100.1, on the reverse strand, counting down.
CATTCCTATTTTTCAGTTTTTCGAGGAAACTCTGTACTGTTTTCCACAGTGGCTGCACCAATTTCCATTCCCGCCCATGGAACATGTTTTTAAGTGCATAATTTTAAGCAATATACCAAACTGATAAAAGTTAAGTAGTGAAGTTATGGATGACAATCTGGCTTTAATTTTAGTTTTTCAATTTTTTAAATTATTATTCATAATTTACCAAAAAAGAGAGATAAGAAAGCCAAAGAACAGCCAACTCAGAGTATTTTCTGAAAGTGGGAAAATCCTGGGCAAGAAGCCAGGAGCAGCCTCAGGCATGGATCTGGTAAATTTTGCTGATCTTCTCAGAAGAGGATGGAGTGGACTGATCCTCCCACCCCAAGGAGCAGATGCTTCCTCCCCTTTGTAGCTCTGGGAATGGACTGTAATCAGGACCAGTGGGGATGTAACGCAATAAAATGGGGAGAAATAGAGCTAAGAGGTGAGAAAACCGTGTTGGCTCACAATGGAGTCACAGAGCTCCACGGGGGTCAAAGAAAAAGGAGAGCAGGAGGAAGAATCGGAGAAAGAAAAGGATGAGTATAAGCAAAGGAGGCCAAGTGCTGGGGGAGGGGAACCAGAGACGCAGAACAGCAGAGCAGAATCAAAGTGCATCGAGGCATGTGCTTGGAAAAAGTGGAAAACGTGCAGGTATAGACTGAGGGAGTTTCCCGGATGCCAACCTTGCTCCATAAGAAAGTTTTCTCACACATTTTTCAGGAAGAGAGAAACAAGAACAAGAGGATATATTATCTGTGTTGGCTTTGATTTCCAGCTGTCCGAACCTGGGGAGAACTTTATTCTCTCTTCTTTGAGGGTGTAGCTGTGGTCTGTGTCTTTGTGTAGTTGGTGAGAGTGGATGCCTGAGTCATCCCAAGGATCTTTTTTAAATTTTTTAAAAAATATTTTATTTATGAGAGAGAGAGAGAACATGAGTGGGGAGAGGGGCAGAGGGAGAAGCTGACTCCCCACTGAGCAGAGAGCCTGACACAGGTCTCAATCCCAGGATCCTGAGATCATGACCTGAACCAAAGGCAGATGCTCAACCAACTGAGCCAGCCAGGTGCCCCATCCCAGTATCTTTACTGGCACAAGTAAAAGGTAACAGCCTCACAACTCTATCCCACCACCCCTTCTAAGCCCTTGTCCTGTTTCATGAAAACTCCAGGTCTGGGAAGCAGAGGAAGAGTAGAGGTAGCAGCCCCATTTGGGTGGTGCATGGTGTGGCCGGGGGACTGGGACGCAGGGCCATCCAGTACTCCTGGGGAAAGGAGATGGGACAATTACAGAAACCAGTGGTACTACTCTCCTTCAGTGTGGGAGTCAAACCATTTACAGGAATGAGTGGAGTATTATATCCTGACCTCCAGGATACAGTAGGATACAGTTACTTAGTCATCATTTTTTGTAATTTAATGCATTTTGATCTGTTTTCCTCCTCCTCTTCTACCTCCACCATGCTTAACCATAATTTCACAAACTTAGGTGAAAGGCCTGGGGTTCATTTTGAACCTTAAGCCCTGGCTGTTTCACTGCTGTAGAAGCCCATCGAATGTACTGAGCAGGCTAATGAGTGGGTAACGGCTCTGAGAGACTCATTTTCTTTTCTCCCATATTCCTGCTACTGGTTTTAAAAAAATATTCCTACATTCTTTAAGCTGGTGGAAGGCTATATGTTATTCAGACAATTTGTTCAGGCTAGAGACATAAAATATCAGAAACACAATGCCGAAAGGAATAGAGGGGTGAAGGGTGGGGGGGTGCTGGGTGGCAAAAGCAGAAGCACATTTACTTGAGGGGCTGAAACGGTCTTTGGTCTCCAAGTTGACCATGAACAATGCCCAGCAGCTGCCTCAGCCAAGACTGAGTACTCACTGATAGTGAGTGCGTACTCCCTGCCTGTCACCCGTCAGTGACATGTGACATGTGACATGGAGCAGAGACAGTCACCTTCGACTGTAAGCAGCGAGCACAGGTGGCGAATTTTCTTATTTGGCCCTTTATCAGGGGTTGACAACATTAGCAGAACAAGTCCCTGTCCTTCCCCCTAGCAGTTTTATCAAAACTAGATTTGGGTGATCAAGAAACATGTATTTAGGGCCTACTTAGAACACAAATTTATAGGCAAAGAAATATAATTGTCCCTATGTTCCAGGAATTTGTTCTTAATTAAGAAAAAGGAAGATATGTATATTGGCTGGGAAATAACATCATAAGAAATGCCATTATGGACGTGAAGAAGTGATCATCACGAAATTAGTGGCACAGCCCATAAATGCTGACCTCATAATGCTATACATCCCATTCAACACATAGGTTCAAACCCTGTGCTTGACCTGCTATTAGGATGATTTTCTTGAAAACATTGGAACTAAGTTTGTCTGGGACTAATAATCCTGAAGCCCTGTTTTGGGTTTCCTTATTTTGAGAAAAGAGCAATCAGCTAAATGGCCTGAATCTATGACATGCTTGACTATGATATGAGCAGGCAATATTCCAAGTGTAGTCTGGGGACACAGAAACTAACGAGACAGTATTTCCACCTTGAAAGAGGCTCCAGACTGATGGGAAGGAAGAGAAATAAACGAACATTTAAACACCGTGATTCTGGCTATTGGACAAAGTATCTATCAACACTCCTCTTGAACCAGAGATTTTACTTCTAAATACTTATTCTGGGGCACCTGGGTGGCTCACTCAGTTAAGCAGCCAGCTTGGTTTCTGCTCAGCTCATGATCTCATGGGTTGTGGGATGGAGCCCTGTATTGGGCTCTTGCTCAGTAGAGTCTTAAGAGATTCTCTCCCTCTGCCACTCCCCCACCCCTATAAATAAATCTTAAAAAAACTAAAATTAAAGAGGCTCCTGGGTGGTTCAGTTGGTTAAGTGTGTGACTTTGGCTTATGTCATGATCTCTGGGTCCTGGGATCAAGCCCTTTATTGGGTTCCCTGCTTAGCAGAGAGTCTGCTTCTCTCTCTCTGCCCCTCTCCCCACTCATTTGCTCTCAAATAATAAAATCTTAAGAAAAATCAATAAAATCTTATTCCAAAAACTCTAACAGAAATGTACACATTTATGCATAATCATTTCAACATTGATTATAATGATGCAAAAAACTATTCTGAATGGCCAACAGCAGGGAATGGAATAAAATATCCATACATTGTAACTCTCAACAACTTTTGAAAGGTTTGATGTATATGTCTATTCATTGATATGGAAAGATATTCACAACACTGCTAACTAAAAATTTTTATGACTGGGGCACCTGGGCGGCTCAGTTGGTTAAGCCACTGCCTTCCACTCAGGTCATGATCCCAGAGTCCCTGGATCAAGTCCCACATCAGGCTCCAGCTCCACAGGAAGTCTGCTTCTCCCTCTGACCTTCTCCCCTCTCATGCTCTCTCTCTCTCTCTCAAATAAATAAATACAATCTTTAAAAAAAATAAATAAAAATTTTCATGACAAAAATAGCATATACATTATAAACTCATTATCAAATAATTATATACACCTATATATACTTAGATATTCTAGAAAATAGGCCAAAAGGTTAGTATCGATTAAATCTGGGGAATTATAGGTTTGGTTTGGGGTTTCTTTTTTTTTTTTTTTTTTTTGCTTATGAGTATTTATTTTTCTATGATTAATTTGTTCTGTAAGTAAACAGATAAATAGCCAAACAAATATATAAGGCATAATAAGGATTATAAAAGAACCAGGAGACTACTAAGGTGGTACTAAGGCTTCTAACCTGGGATTGGGGATCAGGGGTGAAGTGGTTAGGGAAGGCACCTCAGAGGGGGTAGCCCTTAAAGACTTGAGGGAGAACCAAGAATGACAGGGACAAGACATTCTAGGCAGGACCCAGTAGCCAGTAGTGTTTAGGGGGTAGTATGAGGGCTCTGATTGCAGGAGCATCAGGTGGCAAGAGTAGAGACATGTTGCTAAGGAGGTGGCAGGTTATGAAGGGCACAGTCTGCCACTCCAGGGAATTGGGACTTTTTTCCTAGTGGTGGTTAGAAGCCTCTAAAGGATTTAAAGTGGAGGGAAGGCATGTTCAGACTTAGATTTTAGAAAGATTGCTGTAAGATTACTCACAGCGGTGATGAGCATGGACTAGAAGAATCAGCTGGAGATCCTATGGGTTTGCAGTAAAGGCAACCTGACTAAAGGCAGAGATGCAGAGGAACAGGAAGGACAAATATAAGAGATCTATCTGCAATAGAAATACTAGAATGCATCTGCGAGATAAAGAGTTGGCCTGCAGGGTGGGGGAAGATGTTCCTGAATAAGGGAATGGGATCCAGTGGACAGAAAAGGGATTTTTCTTAAACAGGAAGAAGATGCCTCTTCCTCCAGGACTCCTGGTGTTGAATACAGACTAGCATTTTTAGCGGTATAGTGGGATTTAAAGTTCACTCCCAGGGACCCCGTTTTATCCACATAGTGGGAGAAGAATTATTTTCTGAGCGTAAGGACGGTGAGTTGGTAAAGTAAGCCTGGAGATCGTGGTAAATTTGGGCCAAATTTGTTCAAGTTGGTGAGGTCTGAACACATTTAATTATTGGGGGCAGTGTGGGGGGCTAGCTGTGACTGGAGATCACAAATTTGTGATGATATCAATTGGAGTTTTATGAATTTCTCTAAGAGTATTCAGTGGCCAAAAGCAAGCTCCCAGGACAGTAGGGGAAAGTTGGCTTCCTGCTGGTTCATGCAAGTGGGGGACTAGCAGGGCATGATTGGCCACCAGGTTAGGTCAGGCAGGAAAGGAAGTCAAAACTGATGGGTTTCTGATAGACTTGGAAGGTGAATGGAGGTTTGGACAGAAAGAAAGAGGGGATGTTGGAACCATGAGAACTGGAAGGAGAGGAAGATGGGCCAAGAGTACTGGTGATGATCATTTCTGAGTAGTTCTAAGGGATGAGCACTTTAGAGGGTGCAGTGCAAGTGGGTGGTTCATGTCGAGGGGGAGTAAAAGTCAGAAATCAAAACACAGGGCTATATAGAACCATATGTTCACTGTAATGTAGCTAGCTACACGGACCCTTGACGCAATCTTCACTGGAATGTGTGTGTGTGTGTGTGTGTGTGTGCGCATCAGAGAGAGAGAGAAGAGACACACACGTGCACATACACACACGCACACACATTTTATTGTTTAAACTGTTAATTATTTGTAGACTAATATATCTCACTATTATGACTCACTCACTGACCTGCATTATCAAGATGGCCATTTGTCATTTTTTTTAAACTTTTTCTCATGCTTTTCTTTAGGCTTTAGCATTTTTTCATTAACTAGTCATCACTTCAAATAGGTCCCCTCAAGATGCTGGCATTCCATTAAAAACAGCAATGAGAAGATGAAAATGTTTGTTGCCTCTCCCTACTTTAAAAAAAAAAAAAATCCAGAGAAGCTTAGTTGCATAGCCTTGGTAACCCCATCAAATGTAATGATTCAAGGAACAGCTGGTGAACCAGACCCATGGATTAAAAGTAGGTTGTGGGGCTGGTCAGGTGTGAGTAGATCCTGAGCAGCAGAGGTGGTCACCAAAGGCCTGAAAGGTTGGATTTTACATTAAGTCCTTTTCGTATTTTCTACCATGAGCAATGTCCGGGTCATTGATGTCACATTTGGAATTACTAGCATAAATGCCAAGATAACATTTTTTTTTTTCATGTAACCACTGGCTATAAATTGTAGTGTTAATTAGACAAGACAGCCCTGAAAAGAATTAGACTCCTATTTTCCTTATCAATTACAACCAGGCCAAACTCCCTGAAGCTGTTCAGAAGACAGAATATGAAAAGAAAGCATTATTGTTATTCTGACCTTTGGGTTTCCCTGGCCTCAGTGACTCATTATCCATTCATTTGATCACTATTATGCGCCTATTATATGTTCATAAATACCCTTTCAGAGTTCTTTTTTCTTTTAATTTTAAAAGGAGAACTCACTAACCCTCAGGGCTTCAATGGTATCCTGAAAAGGACAAATCCCACACCCAAAGCTACTAGAACTGTTATCAATTTTCCAAACGGTTTATGGCTGAGATGACAGCTTTCTGGCAAGGAAACCAGGCAAGTGGGACTGGCATGATGCTGGACCCACCTACCAGGTCAGACCTGCTGCTGGGGTTGCTGATCATCAGTAGGGCTTAACAGCTAAGCACCATCTGGACCACGAAGAACGCCAGGCCCAAATCTTCTAGGTATCTCCTATCATGGCTTCAGCATGATGTATCAGTGCAGCAAGCTCAGGGTGGAAAGAGAAGGGCCATCACAGGAGGGCAAGGGAACTCGAAGGGGCAACCAGAGGGCAAGGGAGGCTCAGGAGCCTAGCAGGCAGTTCTACTAGAGTCTCTGAAGTCTTCTCAAGGAGAGCAGAATGCCAGCCTCTAGACTAAGGTGAGAGGCAGCAAATGCCCAGCAGAATCCCACTCTTGTGTCAAGGTAGGGAGCAGAGAGAAGCTTAATTCTGTCAACTGACATTTACATGGAGGACTTGGGCTTAACCAAAGACTCAGGAGCCTTTAATAGATAGAACAGGTAGGAGGAGAAATGATCTGTACCGGAAAGCAATTCTTTTTTTTTTTTTTTTTTTTACAGATTTTTTTTTTTTTAATTTCTTTATTTGACAGAGAGAGAGAGATCACAAGTAGGCAGAGAGGCAGTCAGAGAGATAGGGGGAAGCAGGCTCCCTGCTGAGCAGAGAGCCCAACGTGGGGCTCGATCCCAGGACCCTGAGATCGTGACCTGAGCTGAAGGCAGAGGCTTTAACCCACTGAGCCACCCAGGTGCCCCTCAGAGAGCAATTCTGAAGCCCATAGCCATCCGTGGGATACCATATCTCAGATGAGAGAGAAGCTCGTATGTTGAGGATAAAATTCCAGAGCCCCACACAGGACTGGCCTGCCCCAGACCAGGCCAGGTTAACTGGTAAAGTCTGATGTCTGGAGGGGAAAGGTGGAGCAGAAGGAAATTTAATAGCTGTTTTCTGCAGTCAGTATTACTGACTGTGGAACTGAAGAGGACACTGTTTTATTGGAGATAGGAAGGGAGTGTGAGAAAGATATGTAGTGTTGGTGGATTTATCAACCTGTAAGGGGAGAAGGCAAAACTGAGAAATGTGGAGTAAGATGGCTGGGGACAAGGGTTCAGCTGCCTGATGATACTAATAGGGACTAGAGCTCTTTCTCTATTTCTATTACACCACCCTTAGCAGAGTTGGTTTCTTCTTCCTGAGTATTGCCTCATGGGCACAAGGTGACTGCTATAGCTTCAGACACCACATACACAGATGGGAAAAAAGAAAAAAGAAAGAAGGATGAAAAGGGGGCACTAACATTTCTTCCTCTTTCGAGTACAAGAAAAGCTTTCCTGAAGTCCTGCAGAGACAACAGTACCTCTCACTGGCTAGAGCCATGTGGCATAGCTCTCCCTAGCTGCAATGTTGGCAGGAAAAGTAAACACATTTGCCTGGGGCTGAGCATGTTGTTGCCTTGAATACAATTGGATTTCCAATGGTAAACAAAAAAGGGCAATGGTTGGTCATGGGGCAATTAAGCCTCTGTCAGAAAGACTAGTGTCCACTCAACTGACTGACAGAATGAGCATCTAGAAATACAGGAGGCTCAAAGCACAGAGCAGTAGGAGTGGACAAGAGTTGCCTGTAAGGGGCCAGGGTGGATGGTGGGATTTGGGATAAATGTGTAAGGAAATCCTCAACATGAATTGTGGGGAAGGTCTTTTTGGAAGGAGGAAGCAGAGTGAGCCAAAACAAGAAACAACAAAAGTGCTGGGAATGGAAGGGAACTTTGGGGAGGAGTAAGGGATGATATGATGTTGGAAGGTTTACAGAAGATGAAGCCTATCAAACTGGGCCACAGTTGCTTTTAGAAGAAAAGTACAATCCACATTGGAACAATACAAACAATTTCAGGATATTTTCATTTTAAAAAATAATAGGTCCCCCCCCACCAAAAAAATAGCCAAAAAGCAGTTAATGACCCTTGGTGGCTGCTAGAATACAAACTAACCTAAGTGAGTGCTCACTGTAATAGACACTTTTCATCCCTCTCATCTTTAGGAAGAAGCAAGAGCACAGAAAAGTCATTCACTCAAAGTCACAGAGCCAGTGCATAGCAAAGCTTGAGTTAGCAGCTCAGAGAGTTCCCACATTCGTTCTTTCCATGTGCTGTTTGACAGGAAAGAGTCCTTGTTCAATAGGACAACCTCTTCCAAATGCATTGCAGCAAGAACTGAGGTCATCACAGAAAACTGTTAAGACTTCCACAAATTAGCTGTCCCCTGATTTGGTGGACAGTGCTTCACCACTAGTACCCATTATCTCCTTCTGTTGATACTAAAACTCATTTATTTTAGCTGGGTTCATAGCAAAGAAATTCCTTAGCCTCCCTTGTAGCCATGTGACTACAGTTAGGCTAATGGAGCGTGATCCTAAGTGGTGTATGCAAATCCTGGGGCAGCTCTAATATAAAGACAAGCTTCATACCCTGGACCACAGCCTTTCCCCTTCACTGCCAGTTGGAAATGGGAAGCACCATAGTGGTGGTCTTGGATCTAGGAATGGAATCTGCACACGCACAGCCAAGATTACTGGTCATGGATCCAAGCCATTGACCCATCCTGCAACATGGGGAGAGAAAAAAATAAAACTTCTATCAAATTTCATCCATGGGGGGCACCTGGGTGGCTCAGTGGGTTAATCCTCTGCCTTCAGCTCGGATCCTGGTCTCAGGGTCCCCACATCGGGCTCTCCACTCAGCAGGGAGCCTGCTTTCCCCCTCTCCCTCTACCTGCCCCTCTGCCTACTTGTGATCTCTCTCTCTCTGACAAATAAATACATAAAATCTTTTTTTTTTTTTTTTTAATTTCATCCATGGTACTTAAGCAACTTAAACTGAACCCCAGCCAACACATGTAGAATTTAAATTAAAGACTGATGCAGGTAAAATTAAACCATGTTTGCCGGGGACTTCTCATTGGATATTTGTACTACAGTAAGCAGCTGCAAGTGGAATGGGATAAATCAATGTAGACACTTAGCAAATTTTTACATATACATGAAAGGGTTGGGTTGTTTTTTTTTTTTTTTAAGATTTTATTTATCTATATTTGACAGAGAGAGACACTGTGAGAGAGGGAACACAGCAAGGGGAGAGGGGGGTAGAGAGAGAGAGAGAGAGCAGGCTTCCCGCGGAACAGGGAGCCTGTTGTGGGACTCCACGCCAGGACCCTGGGATAATGACCTGAACCAAAGGCAGATACTTAATGACTGAGCCACCCAGGCACCCCAGGAAAGGTTATTTTTAATGAGTCTTCTTCGTGTGTCTGTATGTGCATGTGTTGAGAATACTTTAACTCTAGGGATATATGATGCCTTAAAAATAGTTCCGAAGATTACACTTTCCAAAAAAAAAAAAAAAAAAAAATCTAGGCTGATAGAATTCATACCTCAAACCGTCTAGACCAAACATACAGTTAAAAGTGACAGCAAGTCAGATATTTATATGTGAATTTGACTTGATATTGAATCTCTGTCACCTAGCCCAGAGGATTTTATCTAAAACATTCTTTTAAAGAAGACACAAAGATTTAACAAATAGTCTATGTAGCAGACTTTTGTCTTTTGAGAGGAATAAAAACCCAGAATCTAATCCCCATTTTCAGTTAAGGGAAGCCTCCACTGTGGGTATTGGTGGGAGGCAGTACTCAGTCAAGTGCACTCATGTCTTCTCGGCTCCCTGGCAGCCAGAGGTCTTCAGCTGGATACATCACCTCAGGATTTTGAGGCTTGTTCTACTGGTGTGAAGACAAAGGAACAATTAGAATTCATTCCGAGATCCCTCCTCAACGTGGCCCAATTTATCAATCCTACACCAGCCTCCTCACCTTCCTCTGTGCCTTCTCTGACTTCCAAACACTGATCAACAACTATTCTCTGATTTTAACCACTTTCCTAGACATCCCTATGACTTCCACAACTAAAATCTGACCCCTCTGAGGACCCCTCCCCTGCAAGCTGCTGCCTTCTCAACCAGAGGATGTTTTCTTTCTTCTATACCCCATGTGCCTCAGGCCCAGAAGGTGGCTTAGGTGGTCTTCTTAGTCCCTCACAATTTACTCTGGCAGTAGGAGTCCAACCCCAACATTTTTTAAACCTTCTTCCAAGGTCACAAATGACTTTCTTGTTGCCAAGCCTATGGGTACTTCTCTGTCTCCACTTTACCCCCATCTCTCCCAGCACTCAAAGCACAGTTCACCATGACAGCAAAAGGACAAGCAACAAAACTAAAAATAGGTAACATGGCCTTCATCTAAATTTAACACTTTTGTGCTTCCAAGGGCACTATGAAGAAAGTAGGAAGATACAGAATGAGAGAAAATATTTGCAAATCATCTATCTGGCAAGAGACTTATAACCAGAACATATAAAGAACTTCTACAACTCACTTATAAAAGACAAATAACCCAGTTGAACTGGCAAAAGATTTCAACAGAGAGTTCGCCAAAGAAAACATAAAAATGGTCAATAAGCACATGAAAAGGTACCCAATATCATTAGTTTTCAGAGAAATGCAAATCAAAACCACAATGGGATACCACTGGACACCAACTAGGATAACAATAATCTAAAAAGATGGATAATATAAAATGTTGGTGAGGATGGGGGAAAATGGAACCCTCACTCATTGCTGCTAGTGGGAATGTAAAATAACGAAACCATCCTGAAAATAGTCTGAGAGCTCCTCAAACTGTTAAATACAGTTACGTGATGGCCCATCAGTTCCACTCTCAGGTATATACCCAAGAGAACTGAAAACATACATTCACACAAGAACTAATGTATCAAATGTTCATAGCAGCATTATTTACAATATCCAAAAAGCAAAGTAACCCAAGTGTTCATCAACTGATGAACAACAGAAACAATGTGGCATTTCTAGGTGATAGAATATTACTTAGCAATAAACAGGAATAAAGTAATGATAAGGCTACAACATGATGAATTCTGAAAGCATAAATGAAAGAAGTCAGTCTCAGGATTCTATTTACATGAAATATCCAGCATACACAAATTCAGAGAGATAAAACGAGATCAGTAGTTGTCAGAGGCTGGGGGAAAGAAAAATGAAGAGAGGCTGATAGTGGGCATGGGGTTTCTATTTTAGGAAGATAAAAATATTCTGGAATGAGACAGTAGTAATGGATACTCAAGTCTCTGAATTGCTTATTTTAAAATGGTAAAGTTTGGGGTGCCTGAGTGGCTCAGTGGTTAAAGCCTCTGCCTTCGGCTCAGGTCATGATCCCAGGGTCTTGGGATGGAGCCCCGCGTCGGGCTCTCTGCTCTGTGGGGAGCCTGCTTCCCTTCTCTCTCTCTGCCTGCCTCTCTGCCTATTTGTGATCTCTGTCAAATAAATAAATAAATAAATAAATAAATAAATAAATAAAATCTTAAAATGGCAAAGTTTATGATATGTGAGTTCTCACAAAAAAAGCTATCATTCTTTAAAAAGCCATAATTGACCACCCTGTCTCTCTTAAAACACGGGCATCCAGAATGTAACATTCTCTTTGTTTGTTCTCACTCTGGCTACTCTTTTTCAGTCTCCTTTGAAGACCCTACATCCTCTGCCAGGCCTCTAGAATGAATTTCCAACTCATCCTAAGCCCTCTTCTCTCTCTTCCCACTCTCCCTAGATAACTCACTCCATTCCCATGGCTTTATACAGGAGTTTTATGCTAACCCCAACATTTTTTTTCTGAGTTCAAGATTGCTCTATCATATTTAAGACAGGGAGAGAAGTGAGAGCATGAGAAGTGGTGGGTGTGGGGGACAAGGGGCAGAGAGAGAGGGCGAGAGAAAATCTTAAGCCAACTTCACACCCAGTGAGGAGTCCAATGCAGGGCTCAATCTCACAACCCTGAGATCATGATTTGAGCGGAAATCAAGAGAGGCTTAACCAACTGAACCACCCAGGAGTCCCAAGATTGCTCTGCCAAACAGATTACTTGTTATCTCTGGTTGAGTATTTATTAAATGTCTCAGGTTTAGCTTGTCTAAAGCCAAACTCTTAAAGCACACTATCTGCACAAACTCTATGCACACAAACTATATTGGGGCAAAATCATAGTTTAGGGGAATTTCTAGGAGTTAGAGTAAATCATAGGAGAGGGAAAACAGAGGGATCCTCCACAGGAATGGACAAGATGTGGACAGAAGGCATTCTAAGGTCCTTGACTAAAATCCTTGACTGACTGCATGAGTGTTTTAATTGTACCCTATATGACTGTATGCATTGAGAGAATATACGTGCTTAACCTGGATAAGGTGTAGCCATCAGTATACCGTCTTCCATAATACAGTGCATGATAAAGCCACCATCTCTCTCATCCCTGGGGAAGATGCATAAAGATGTGAAGTTTTAAGGCAAAAATTCAGCCTGGACCAAATCCAATATTTGTCTGCAGGCAAGGTCTTGTGACCTAAATATATGGTGTAGCTCGGGTGTCCGGGAGCAGACTGTGGGAGATTCAGGTGCAGGGCATTATTGGGGAGCACAGGAACAACACCATGAGGAGGGAGGGAAGCAAGAGGAGGCAGAGGGAGAAGGGAATTTCCAGGTCTTGCCAAAGAGCCTCAGCTGAACCCACAGGGAGCTCTGTGCAAGCTCCTGTAAGGGAGAGCAGGCAATTCCCGGGCAGAGGGGAGAAGAGCTCACCTGTGAGCCATTCCCTCCCACAGTCCTGCTGCCGGGGAAAGGAACACCTCAGGCCGGAAGAGGACCAGAGTCAGGTATGGTGGCTCCAGTGTGTGCCCTTGTACCTCTGCCACTATCAGACCACGTCACCACAGCTGCCTGCCACCAGCCATCCCAGCAAGGCCAGTCTTTGAGCCTGAGAATGCTTGGATGTGAAGCTCCTTATTAACTGCCCAAAAGGGAAAGGGCCCTACTTTACCCACTTGGGTTTGGAGCAAGAATAGAATTGTTTACATCCTCACCAACCAGCTTTGGAAAATTGTTTCCTGCTCATGAGGCTACAAAGAGGGTGAAAGGCACTCAACCACTGGCTATACGGATGGATAGACTGTAAGTCCCGTGTAGGGCGGGCTGAGGGAGGCTGCCCAAGACAGGGTGGATATTGCATGAGCAATCACTGCAATGTGCTACCCAGGAAGAGAAATGACAGCAGATGGTGAGGTCAGCTTGTTAGCTATATTTATCTAATTAAAGCCTTTACACATATTGTCAGGTAAAAATCAGCTGTCAGAAAGTCCACCTGGTCATAATTGATCATCATTAATAAGTCTGTTCTAGGCACTGCTGCCAAAATCTTAGTTATGATCCCATCATCTCAATTACTTAAGAAAACAACTCAAATAACTGAGCTTGGCATTACTTTCCCAAACTGGAATAAAATGATGATTGACAGCAAGGATCAAGGTCTGTTTCCACAGACCATGTTTGTCATATGACTCTATCTCGACTCTAGAGGAGGGACCATTACAGATCAGGGAGCCGTTGTCAGGCTTCTCTGCTAGGACTGAATCCGATTAGGACGTGTGCACTGTGGGGGCAGCAAAATATTGATAAAAACAAATGAGTCTGGAGTTCCTCTTTGCCCTTTGAAACCAAATTTAGTTTGGGGCATTCTCTTGACCTTTAGCTGAGACATCTTCATCTAAAATATCAATTTGCATACATCTATTGAATGAAATTAGCCTTGACTTGACAAAGACAGTTATCCCTCTTTTTTTTTTTTTTAAACTTCACAGAGGTAAAGAAGACTAATGACACATTTCCATTTGAAAGAATTTCAAGAGCCAATGGCCTGTATTTTATTAATTTTTTAAAGATCAGATAATTGGTGAGATTCAACCCTTTGCTATAGTTTCTCTACCCTCTTATCTGACCCCATACAGGCATTTCAAAGTGCTTTACTGGTGCACTAGAGCGAAAACAGAACATGTGTCTCTCTTCATCCTGCCAATGCTGTGGACTACTTATTTTCTTATACAGCACATCCTTTAGTGTTTTAAATATACACAGATACATTTTTCAACTTATGTCTGTTAAAATGTGCCATTTCTCAGGAGTATGCCAACAGAACTTTTCTTAAATGTTACTTAGGCCATTGAGGTAAACGGGAGCGGCATGAATGCACACTAGCATGGGAGCTACACCCATCCATGAATATATAGTCCATCAAAATTTCCAGGCATCAGGGAACTAAAAAGAAGTCAAAAGAAAAGGGAGATCATAGAAGGGTAATATGTCAAGAAACATGATCCAGTTTCTAAAGTAGGCAAAATTCCCTTTGAAGTCAGAAAGAGCTTTATGTATCTAAGAAGCAAAGGATTTCTTTCGTTCCCAAGGAATATTATATGAAATAATGTTAGCTTAAATTAGCTCTCAGTAAGGAGCGAATGGATATGCCTATAATTGGCTTTGTCATCTAAAATCACACCAACTCAGAGCTTACAGCTCCATAGATTATATTTTCTCATAAAGCAATTTTCTCAGTCTTTGAGCCTAGTTTAACCCCATCAGGATAGTTTTGATATTCCCAATGAAAGTTTGACTAGAAGTGATGGATGATTTTAAGTAAAATATCAAAGTTTACCTAATACTTTCCAAAAAGAAAAAAAAAACACTTCAAAAATGTAACATATTCAATCATTCTTCCTGCCGCATTTAAATTATATTTTGGTCGTTATGTGGAAACAAATTTGAAATGTCCAGGTGGTCTAGGCCTGTCTTATTTGGCCACGATCAATATTGTATCTTAGGAACTAAATATTGAACTCTTGGACTTTGTTTTTCTTTGCAATTTTTAGTAATAGGATGTTTCAAAGAGACATGTAATAATTATAATAGATCTCTGACATTACTGAGTTTAGAAATCACTATCCTGGCTTATTAATAGTGATCTTGGATGTCCGTGATATTATGGATTGCAACTCTGTTAAGACACAAATTTGAATTCTCGGAGCCAGTATACGAACTTATAATTCACTCCCATGCAAAACTCCTCTCTCAGGTCAACTTTTTTGCTCTCTGTATTTGTAACTCCACTAAATCTAATATTTATTTATCACTTCCTCTGTACCAAGTACTGTGGTAAAACTTCCTGTCACTTGGTCATCTCAGTAACCCCTTGAGGTAACTTCTGTGTTCAATGCCTGCTCCCTTTCTCGGAGATTTACCTTCTATACAGAGAGACAAAGCTCCCATTTCTACCACCTGTCACTGGCCAACAACACCCAGAGCAGGCGTGGACTCCTGATCCAAACCAGCCAATCAAGACCAAGAGGTCTCTAAGCCTGCAGGTAGACCTGTGATACAGCCTTGTTTGGGGAAAAGCTGAGAACGCTCATCTGTAGAGAGCAGAATGAAGCTAATGGACTAAGAGCATAAAAAGATGATGTGGCTATGGAGATGGAGACAAAGACATAGGGAAAAACAGAGAGGCTGCCTAATGGCTTTCCCAGGATGAGCTCCTTCACAGTGGACTCTACTTCTTGCCTTTGGATGTGGTGTAACAGCTCTGTTGAAACTGAAGATAAATGGCACATTTTTCTTATGCTGGTGTGAAGAGTTCTATGATTCACAGGCATGAGAGCCTCGTTCTCCAAGCAGGAGGTGACATGGCCCCTGCCGCTGAGGCCAGAAAGCCAGAGTGTCAGGACACCATGTCAGTGCTCAGACAGAGGTCTCTGAAGAAGGTTTAAATATTTTTCCCAAGTTCTGAATCGCAGCTAATATTTATCACATAGCAAAGAATGAGTAGAGGGAGTCTTTGCTGAAACTTCAGTGCCTAATAGAATCATTTGTTAATTTAACTGATAAATATTGTCATTGAGTCACTGAGTTTCAGCGCTGGAAGGGGCGTTCTTCCAACTACCACAGCAGATGGCCACCCAGCATCTACCTGACTTACCTCACCCCTCAGGAGACACTGTATAGTTTTTGCTGAGGATCTCTGGGGTCCCTTGGCAAAGCCAAATGCTTTCTTATGGCAACGTTAGCCCTCTGAAGCCTAACTCTTTGGAAAAGGCTTAACTCTGCTCAAGGACAGTGTTCTTTGTGTTTGAGTACAGCTTAACCGGTTCTGTACCGGACTACACATTCCTCCCAACTTTCTGTGAGTTATGCTTTCAGGATCCGTTACTACTCTGAGGCTAGCTGGAGGCTTCTCCCCTGCAGTGTGCTCAGAGCCTAAGCGAGGTTCCAGCACAGACTGTTTTGCTGGTGAACTCCACCGTTAACTCCAATACTTCTCAAACTCTTCCCAAAAAATCAAAGAAAGGGAACACTCATATGAAGCCTGAATTACCCTGATACCAAAGCTAGAAAAGGACCCTACCAGAAGAAAATATTACAGATATATCTGACAAATAAAGCTGTAAAAATTCCCAACTGAAGACTAGCAAACGGAATTTAACAGTACATTAAAAAAATCATACACTGGGGTGCCTGGGTGGCTCAGTGGGTTAAAGCCTCTGCCTTCGGCTCAGGTCATGGTCCTGGGGTCCTGGGATTGAGCCCCATACTGGGCTCTCTGCTCAGTGGGGAGCCTGCTTCCCCACCCCCTCTGCCTGCCTCTCTGCCTATTCGTGATCTCTGCCAAAAAAATAAGTAAAAAATTAAAAAAAAATCATACACCATGGTCAAATGGAATTCATCTCTGGGATACAAGGATGGTTCATCATGCACAGATCAATTAATGTGATACATCACATTAATAGAATTAAAGATAAAAGTCACACAATCATCTCAACAGATAACAGAAAAACCATTTGACAACACTGAACACCTACTCATAATAAAACTTTCAACAAATTGGGTACACAAGGAACAAACCTCACATCATAAAGAACATACATGAGCAGCCCACAGCTAGCATCATAGTCAACAGTGAAAGGTTAAAAGCTTTTCCTCTGAGATCAGAACAAGACAAAGGATGCTCACTCCTACCACTCCCATTCAACATAGTAGTGGAAGCCCTAGCTAGACCAATCAAGCAAGAAAAAAATAATAGGCATCCAAACAGAAAGGAAAAACTAAAATTGTCTGTATTTGCATAGGACATAATTTTATAAATAAAACATTCTAAAGACCACCAAAATACCTGTTAGGATAAACAAAGTCAGTAGAGCTACATGATGCATGGAGCACATGGCTACCCAGTCAGTTAAAGTATCCAATTCTTGATTTTGGCTCAACTTGTGATCTCAGGGTTGTGAGATCAAGCCCCACTTTGGGCTTCTCACTCAGCAAGGGATCTGCTTAAGATTCTCTATCTCCCTCTCTCTCTCCCCCTCCTCCCTGTGCACATATTTATGCTTGCATGCACATGCTCTCTCTCACAATAAATATGGATAAAAGATGTGAGATATATATATATAGATATACATATACACATATATATTATACCTATGGTATGTGTACACACACTCATGCATGCGCGCGTGCGCGCGCACACACACACACACACACACACACACACACACTAGAATATTACACAGCCATCAAAAAGCAGAATCTTGCCATTTGCCATGACGTGGATGGAACTAGAGGGTATTATGCTAAATGAAAGGAGTCGATAAGAGAAAGACAATCATCATATGACCTCATATGTGGAATTCAAGAAACAAGGCAGAGGATCATAAGGGAAGTGAGGAAAACAATGAAACAAGATGAAACCAGAGAGGGAGACAAAACATAAGAGACTCCTAATCATAGGAACCAGACTGAGGGTTGCTAGAGGTGAGGCGCAGGTGGGAGATTAGGATGGCTAGGTGATAGACATTGTGGAGGATGTGCGTAATGAGCACCGGGGGTTATATAAGACTGATGTATCACAGACCTGTACCATTGAAACAAATAATATATGTTAACTGAATTTAAATTAAAAGACATTTTTAGAAGTTATAGGATACAAAATCAGTGTACAAGAATCAGCTGTTTTTATACATTAACACACACACAAAAAAAGAAAACCATCTCATTTATAGTTATAGCAAAAACAATAAAATACCTAGAATAAATTTTTTTAACCAATAAGGTAAAAGATCTTGCACTGGAAACTAGAGGACATAGATCAAAGAAACGGAAGAAGAAACAAATGATCAGTATCCATGTTCATGCAGTGGAAATCTATAGAACCTCACCTCTAGATTTTCCTTAAATCAAAGATTTTAAGGCCAAGTTTTAAAACTGCTATAATTGGGGCACCTGGGTGGCTCAGTGGGTTAAGGCCTCTGCCTTCGGCTCAGGTCATGATCCCAGGTTCCTGGGATCGAGCCCCGCATCGGGCTCTCTGCTCAGCAGGGAGCCTGCTTCCTCCTTTCTCTCTCTGCCTACTTGTGATCTCTGTCCATCAAATAAATAAATAAAATCTTTAAAAATAATAATAATAAAACTGCTATAATTGGTTCAATGGCCCCAAGTATTTACATTTCTCCCACAG
The DNA here is from genome assembly GCF_002288905.1 of Enhydra lutris kenyoni. Lineage (NCBI taxonomy): Eukaryota > Metazoa > Chordata > Mammalia > Carnivora > Mustelidae > Enhydra > Enhydra lutris. The sequence continues at coordinate 38,611,202 of NW_019154100.1, read as the reverse complement.
GCAAAATATAATCATCTTGTCAAAAAAAAAAAAAAAAAAATCACGAAAGTCCCATCCTTCCACAATATCAAGTTCCGCTTTGGGGACTGGGATCTTGTTAACTAAATCTGGTCCAGATGTGGATGAGACTCTTGGGGTACAGTTGCTCAGATAGGATTTCAAAGGATTGAAAGACCAGTGAACTAAACAGACCAGTTATCTAGCCCTTATATCAACCTTCAGGGCCGAGACAGGCATAGAATTACTGTAACGGAGACTCAAGTTCAAAAAGAGAGGGCACTCTATCATGGACCTCCTCTAAGGCTGCAAAGGAACCATGACCTTAAAATTCTTCGATTTGTCTGTTACATTAAGTTATGTTCATCTGTCTCTCTCACAAAGTCTCCATTGAATGGGGAACACTTAAGACACACTGAAGAACCTTAGAAGATTTTTGTTTGTTTGAAAAGGGTCTGTGAGGCCTAAACACAGGCTTAGAAGTCATACCCCAAGCTTCATCTTCTCCATGAGACCAAGTATCCTGACACCAACTAGCATTTCATCCTTTCTCTGAGGTTTTTCCTTAGTCTGAGAACCCCTGACTAGCTGGGAAGACTCACTTGTGACTTTTTCCACTTTTCCAAACTTTAATCTGTTTTTCTTCTCTCACATTTCATTATAGGCAAAAATGAAGCCAAGAGAGACCTTTGATGTTCTGCCCAGTAACCCCTCCAGCTAGATCACAGAGTTCATTAGGTGTATCTTGTGTTTCCGCTATTCTCACAGGTGACAATGTTACCAAACTCCCCACTAACAAGGACCCTCTTTTCCTCCAACTCCCCTATAGCAACTCAATGTCCCTCTGTATTGAACTTCTCGTTCCTCCAAGTCCATGGGTCTTCCATCTCCTACGTGGTCCCCAAATGCCACGTTTTTGGTTTTATTACGATAGCAATCCTTTTTCAGGTACCAAGTTATGCTTCACTTACCTACTGCTGAATAATCACTCCAAAACTTAAGGGCATAAAATAGCCACAGTTTCATTGTGCTCATGGATTCTGTTAGTGAAGAAGTCAGACAGGATATGGGGAGGATGGACTGTCTCTGTTTCATGAGTTCAGGGGCCTCCGTTGAGAAGGCCTGAGTAGCTGGAGGTAGCTCAGAGGACCAGGAGCCGGAATCATCTGGGGGCTTCTTTACTCATGTCTGACACCTCTGGGAGGAGGACAGCAAGGCTGGACTCCGCTGGAGCTATCAGTTAGATAACTTACATGGGGCCTCTCCAGCACGGTGCCCTCTGGGTAGCTGAACTCCTTACATGTGGTTTAGGGCTCCCAGGTCAAGTTTTCCTGCAAGCAAGCTTCATGGTCATTTGTGTTCCAGCATCACAGATCATTTTGTGTCACTTCTGCTGAGCTCTATGGTTGCAGCTTTCAAAACCTGCCCAAATCCAATGGGAGGGATCCTGACTTCACCTCTCAATGGGTTAAAGAATGTGAGGCCATGTTTCAAAACTTACAGAACTACAAGTCTTTGTGTTGTTTTGTTGTAATGCTATCAATTTTGCCATGTTCAGAAACGGAAGTCTTTTGATGTTTCTTTACATAACTAGCACATACTCCTATTAATTTATTAAAAGCACATTGAATTATTTATGAGTAGAATAAGACATTATGAATTGAAATTTCAAATGAACAAGAAGTATCATCATGTAGCTGGTAGAAACAGTTAAAATAACTTTAAGAAGCTGCTGAAATTAGATCTTGACTCAACATTAACCTCAATAAAAATGATATATAACTTGGGGAACAATTGTATTTAACCTTATGAAGGAAGATCAATGCAATTAAAATGAATTTTCTCTTGAGGCTGCCATAGGACTTGTGCTCTCATTTCATTTGCCTTTGCTTGGGGTACTTGAGAAAAGACAAAACTTTCGAAGAAAATACGGTAATTTGGAGCAGATAATTTTAGTTTTTAGAGCCAACTGGTTTTTTTCAAACCAGCATGCAAATACTAAGCACAGCACATTAAAATTATGAATGACCACTGAAAATGAAATTGTTCATCCTCTTAAGCCTAAGAATTTTTTGTAGGAGGGGCACCTGGGTGGCTCAGTGGGTTGAGCCTCTGCCTTCAACTCAGGACATGATCCCAGGGTCCTGGGATGGAGCCCCACATCGGGCTCTCTGCTTAGCAGGGAGCCTGCTTCCCCCTGCCTCTCTGCCTACTTGTGAACTCTTTGTCAAATAAATAAATAAAATCTTAAAAAAAAAAAAGAATTTTTTGCAGGAAAGAAATTACTGTGCTTTCCTTACTCTAGAAACACAAGAACTTTAATTGTAACCTCATACATATGTTTTCACTTCCTTCCTGCCAAACATAGTCTATATTTACATTTAAAAAAAATCATTTCAAGGCAAAGGATTTAATTTTCTTTTTATGGGTATTAGAAAATACGACCTTCTCCGATATTGCTTAGAAGTCTACCTGCAAACTGGTATCTGGGGCCTAAGTAAGTTTGAGAAGGAAGAAAAAGGATTATTTGGTGCTATAAAAAACATAGGTAAATTTTTAAAATCATTTTTATTGAGATCTAGACCACAAGTTAAATAGTGAAGACAAAGCTGTTTTTGAACCCTTAAGCTGGTCTTCAAGCTCAGAAAAATTTTATCTCTGAAATTCCAAATGGATTATGGGATCCATTTAACATCAGACTTGTAAAGATAGAGGCAAACATTTTTAGATTAGGAATGACATGTATTAAAAATTGGCAAAACCTTTCTGTATATTCTGTGAATATTATTTTTTTTCTAACAGATTATAGAACGTCAGGGAGCCTCTAGTCCTAGGATTTGTTTCTGCGAAATACCTATATTGGTTTAGCTGTTATCACCTTCAGTAGGTAGATAACACTGGGTTATGTAAAGAAGAGAAATAACAAAGCTTCCCCAGCATCTTCACAACACTGGACTTAAATTTTAAAACTGGGGTCTCCAAAGACGTAATATGAAACCCAAGGCTGCTATGTTATGAATAAAAGGAGAAAACATAGAGCATGTAAATGTTCACTGGGAAATGACAAGCACCTAAGTACTTCCAGAAAAGATTACATCAAGCATGGCAAGCTCATGTTACTTATCATGCCACTGCTCCAGAACCCATGGGAGACATTTCTAATTAATCATCCTTTCCTGCCAAGCCCTCCAAAAATCTCTCAATGCAGATCTTCAGGCACCTTCTGCCTTGTGTCTGGCACAGACATTCAGATGAACCCTATTTGCCATCTCTAGAGGAGATGGTCATAGCGATTCCAAACTGAAAAGAAGTCACGGTCATAGCTGTGCTGATTTTATCCCTAGGAATACAGCACTAGGAATCTCGGCAAAGCTGCCATGATACTGACCATGATGTGACTGCTAAAAACATTCACAGCAAGGGGCAAGGGTGAACCAACAGGCCGTTGAAATCTCTAGCTCTGTAACGTTCAGCAAAGTTTTCATGTCTGTGAAATAGAGATCATGATACTGATCTCTCGAGGTTGATATGAAGATGAATGGAGATAGGCTGTATAAATTACCTTAAAATAGATGCTTGCTAAATGTCAGTTCCAAATTCTAGCTCATTACTTGTCAAGGGACGTAAGGAGGCCCTGAGAGCAGTGCATCCAAAGTGGGTAACATGCTTGGAAAGTAAAATAGGGAAGATGTTAAAGTAATCACAATTGTTGAGCGCAAGGGGAAAGAAAACAATCAGGAATTCCTGCTCAACACAGAAATGATCAGGAAAGTCACAAGTTTTTCATCTCTTGGGACTGGAAACCCTGCAATGTCACCAAAGCCCTGTATGGTGGGGCATGCTGTTCAGTACTGGCTACTGACTCACTGCCTGGCTTTAGGGAGGACATGAATGGTCATTTCAAATACAGCTTTTCAGCTCAGACAGAGCCCATCACGCAAAGCCAATCATCAAGGGGGAAGAACATCTTTAGCATCCAAGAGAAGGGCCCTTTCTGAGTTCTTCTGCTCCTTCCGTGTGGACCTGATTTCCCAGCAGGCTGACAATTTTTTAAAAAGTTTTTATTTATTCAAGTAAATTCTATACAGTGTGGGGCTCAGACTCATGACCCCAAGATCAAGAATCTCACACCCCTCCAACTCAGCCTGCCAGGAGCCTTTAGAATTTATTATATATTTTCAATGTGACCCTTGGCTCATGACAATTTATACCAGTTACTGGTTAAGATAGTTCTATCTGCTTTGGGATCAGTGTGCATTAAGAAAACATGAACCAAAGATAGATATTACGGGACACCAATGTGGCAGGAATTATTTTAAAAAAAACAAAACAAAAAAAACCTTGTATAGTAATGACTCAAAGTTGGAAAGAAGAAACTGAAGTGTGAAAGAGAGTAGTAGTAAGGGCCAAGAATGCTGGTATCTGCTCACTGAGGCAGTGCCAAGGTTTCCTTCTCCAGGCTCTACTACTGACGGTGTAATGCCCGCCCCTCTGTGCTCATTTGTAACCTAGACAAGAAAGAAACTGAGGATAATTCTAAGGATTCAGCCTGGTCATCTTAAAAAAATTACCAGATCATTTAATTCAATTGCTCTCTCTCTTTAATTAAGAAACAATTCATGCTTTGCAATTTAGTCCCTTTTGACATTTAATTAGGGTTTCCAACCTGCAAGGATGAGTGCTATCCATCAAATCAGAAGACAGTAATGCTTGTTTGCACATTAACAGCACAGAGGTGGTTATTATCACCGACGGTCCACTCTGAACCGATGAGCATTCATCAAACAAATTTTTTTCCCCAGCATTTAAGTAACTTCTCCCCAGGCACTGTGTAGCTCAGAGTCTAATATGGTTTTACCTGTTTTAGGGTAAGTAAATGGGACAGTTAGGATACCGTATGCCCACATACTGTGGTGAACACAGTATGGTGAACGCTCTGACGCAGGACAGCAAAATACCATGCATTGTGGAGAGGGTTGAGAAAGGTTTCCACAGAGAGAGGAAAGCTTTTCATCTTGAAGGAAGAGTCGGAACTAGTTGGGAAGAGAATATGGGCAAGAAGTCCTGCCCCAGTTGGGGTAGCTTGTGCAAAGGCAGAGAAACCCAGGGAAGTGTGATGCTAATGGCAAAATTCAAGTAGCCTGTGAGGCTGGAGTGCGAAATTGGTTTGAGTGGCAAGAGGGGAGGGAGTGTGAAGTCGGACCATGAAGGAGTCAGACCATGAAGGGCCTTCTGTGAAATGCTAATGAGTCTGGATTTGTGAAAGACAAAAATGCATCAGACAATTAAAGAGATGATTTTATTCAGGCTCTTGTAATAGGGAGAGCATCCATCAGTGAGGACAGTGGCAGAGAGGGAGGAAAGTGAAGATTTTAGAAAACTAGCAAGTCCCTGAGAAAAGGTATCTGTGCATTTTACCTGGAACATGCAAGGGCAGGCTGACCCTTCACAGCACACAATTTCTCAGAACACAGAAGGATCACAGGGTGGGGGTGGGAGTGGGGTTCTCCACCAAGGCTGCCTCCTACAGTACAAGACCCAGATTCAGTTCGAAGTTATCAGACTTTGTCCTGGTGGTCCCAAAGAGGAAAGTCCAGGCACTCAAAGTATGGGAGCAGGAGTGAAACCTGTTCAGATGGTACAGCCATCCAGCAACAACCACTTGCCCCCCTCCCCCTTGGAAGAGCTTGCCTGCTAACCTGGAATTGTCAGGAGGCCGTAATCAAGCAAGAATGTTTACTTAGGATTAAGGAACTGCAATTCAGGGTACAAGATTCAGTAGCAACCCAAAGAGTACCCCACAAGGGAGCAAAAGTCAGGGTTATTTGTTTTTCTTTTCTTTTTTTTTTTTTTAAGCAAAAAAGGAATACTTGTATACATTATTTACAAAGAATATTTTTTACCGGTGTTGGCAGTAGGAAATCTAATCTAGACTGAATATAATTGGTTGCTAAGACTGTGTCTAGGAAAGTCTGTTACTGTATATATCAAGTCATAGGGTTTTGGGCTGAGTCCTTGGTTTATTTGTGGTTTGGTCCAGTTCAAAATTTCATGGTTCTATGAGGGAGGACATGCATAAGACTTATCTCCTTGATGGCCTCCCAGCTCCATTTTAAAGCTCCTTGACGTAAGTAAACCCATTTTCATTACCCCTTTCACATGCCTCTGGCCTGCCTCTCATATGCCCTTGTCCTGTTCCTTACTTTTGTCTTTGACACCAACTCCAGGCCCTCCAGGATCTCAGTTCAAGCATCATGTCCTAGTTTGATGACCAGGGGTCTCTAGTTCCTATCTCTTGCCCTGAGGCTTGCACATACCAAAGACCACAATTCCTCACAAGGCTTACACCATATTTTAACCCATTTTCTTAGAGAACATTATCTCTTTCCTCCCCTCAAACTGACTCCTTTGATCACAGCAGCCCACAGTTCCTAAATCATCCTGGGCATATCTTGATTAGATAGCACTTCCTGGGTAAATAAAATTATTGGCAAATCCTGGATTGGTGCACCAACCTAGCTATTCTTCCTACAGTCGGGCTGCTGCCCCACAATCTGGACAAGGGCCGGCCCTGCTGATCTAGATTCCATTTCCTACAGTTTGAGGGTGTAGGCAGCTGCTGCTGTCCTGAGTAGGGCTGCTCAACTCCCAGCCATTCAAGCCTGGAGCCATGCAGTAATTGGCTTTGCAAATCTGGATTCCTATGAATTAGCTAGAATAATGATTCTACTTAATCTGTTAGCCCATAAGTGAGCAACATGAATAGGATTAACATTGTACCATAAAATGGGCTGGGGAAAAGGGCAGGGGTTTGGGGAAGGAACACTACAAGTCATATGGTTATAATATTGTATCATCAGATAAGTAAGTCCAGCTTTGATCTTTTGCTTCAGGAAAAACAAAAAATGGAAACTAATAAACTACAAGACATTACCTATGTTTACTCAAATTTCACAAAATGTAATCCAACAAATATAATCCACAGCTTCAAAAGGCATCCAAAAGCTTTCTAGAAATGGAAAGACCTCTAAGTAAACCCAATTACCATCTTGTTGACTGGAGTATGTTTCCTGGTTAGAACTTCACAGAAAATGAAGAATGCTTTGCACTGAAGCTTTTTTTTTTTTTTTTTTTTAAGATAACAGGCATCATATATATAGATTTTTATTTCTGTAACAAATGGTTTTAATGTAAGTGGTTAAGGTTGTGCTATTATGAATCTAAGCAAAATTAAATTGAGCTACTGAACTTAATCATATCTTTGATATATAGGCCACTATTCTTTTTTGTTTAATTTTTTGTAAGATTTAATTTATTTGACAGAGAGAGCATACAAACAGGGGGAGGAAGAGAAGCAGGCTCCCCATTGAGCAGGGAGCCCAGTGTAGAGCTCAATCCCAGGACCCTGGGATTATGACCTGAGCCAAATGCAGTCCCTTAACCAGTTGACCCTCCACGTGCCCCTATAGATCACTATTCTTAAGACAGCTTCCTTTATTCTTGTGTACTTATCAAGTCCATTTGCTTCTGTCTGATACAATTTTCCAAGTAAAGCATAAGGTTTACCAATTAAATCCTTCTCTCCCAGTAAATTCTACTAGCATTTCCCTCATAGTCACCTTTTGCAATTGCATAGCAATTTCTATCTAAGGTCCTCCAAGGGTTTTACAAACATTAATTAAGCTTTGTGATACCCCAGCAAGGGAGAAGACCAGCATTCTTCCCGGGAGTCCTTCTCTTGCTGAGATGGGTTGGAATGACATTTGTTCCTTCACTCACAATCAGCATATGGACCTCTAACCTTGGGAACAGATGTGCTGATTCCTCCAGAATTACAAGTGACACCACGATTCTCTGCTTGCTCTAACAAAGGAAGATGTGGGGACTCATCCAGTATGGAAAGACACTTATTTGTATCCATCCTTCTGAATAACTGATCTGATTTTTTTATGTTTTGAAATCAGCATAAAGTCAATGTTCTATCTATCCTATTCTCTCCATAACCCTCAATTTACTGGCATAGCTTTAAACTTGATGTAGCTAACCATTGGAAAATGGGAAATGAGCATACAGAACCTAGCTGGAGAGGTGTCCACTTCTAGACACACATGGATCTCATCCCACCTTCTAAACCTTAGTTCCTTGACCTCCCTCAACGCTGTGGTGGTAGGCATGGTCTGCTGAGTATGATGCCTCTTGGCTCTCAACCCTGACTGCATCTCATAACCATGGGGGAGCTATTTAAAAATACTTCTGTAGCTACGTCACATGAATTCAAACAGTGTGGGGAAGAGGCTGGCTGTGGGCATTTTCTATGCCCCTGGGTTCTATTGCTACCAGCTGCCCTGATTCATAGTCTTGAGGAGCAGCTGCAAAGCTTTTGAGAGTCAGGTGAAGCACCTAAGCCTTTCCTGCAGGCAGTGACCTCCAATTCTAAGAAATTTCCTTTACAAAAACCTTCTACATTTTTTTAACTTGTCACATGGACTTCTAGGTTCCAGTATTCTCACGAGTACTTGGTTACTGGCTTGAAACATAGTCCAGCCATAGAGAGGGACTGCCTGTGGTGAATCTGTTCTCACTGGTGAAATTGTGAAAATTAATAAAGGGAAACCTTAATAATGTAGTCCAGAGGCCACAAGGAAAAGCTCTCATGCCCGATCACTTTCATCAATTGCAAAACCAACAGGAGAAGGGGTACTTTGCAAACTGGTACTACTTTTACCCCAAAAGGAGGAAGAAAAGTTTTCTCCTTGGCTGGAAAAAGCCCAGCCAATAACAGACTATCACAATTCAGCCAATAAAAAGACACTGTCCTTTGAACTCCCAGTTTATTCCAGTGAATTTTTTGTTTGTAAGAGCCCCTCCCAACTACCCTTCCCCTGCCCTTTCCTCTGTGAAAGAGCATTCCTCTCCTTTGTTTTCTGCACTTGCCTGTGGTTTTGCAATAGCTTGTTTGTACCCAATTGCAATTTTCTGTTATTCCCAAATAGGCCCATTTTTGTTGGTAAAATAACCAAGAGTTTAATGTTTAAGGTTAATAAGGTCAGCGGGTGTCTGCTGGGCTGTTATCTTTGGTATATTGCCTACTGTCCATCTCGGCCTTTACTGGGTACTCCCTTGATGGTAATTCTAGCCTTTGGTGCCAAAGTATTACAGAGGGGAAGAGCTTTAAAGAACGACAGCAGGTACTGGGGCAACATATGGGCCAATGCATCAAGGAGTACATGCTGTATAGTTTGCAGAAGTATTGCAAAACAGATCTGCTGGGAGGAGACCAAAGATGTTACCTAGGTTAGCATTTGGTTAAGTCAGACACTATCCTCTAGTTAAATCTGTGGTAAGACGTATTTTCTATATGGATCTTAATAGAGGAAAATCTGCAGTATTAATTATTTGGGAGAGAGGGGACAGTTGTGTTTCAGAGCAGTGTTTGATACTCCTCGTGGTTTTCGGTGGCGTCTCAGAAACTTCAGTAGGGATGTACATGCTGAATCACAGTGAGAAGATGATTTTGTTCTACTCAAGGTTTAAGAAAGATTTAAAATTATTTTTAAATTCTACCTTCTGGTTATACCAAGGTAATACTCTCAGCTTGGTGTTAATAAGTTTCAAACATCTTTCTGGTACTGCTAATAGCTCTTTTTTGAAAGGATTTAGGGAAAAATGGTAACCAGCTGGAATTTAAGAACTATCTTCATTTGTATTTATGTGTTATCTTTTATTCATGACAAGCAATAATGTTTTCCAGTTTGGGATAGTGATTTAGAGCTTCTTTATAAATCACAGTTAAGGAAATGCGAGTTGATTTAAAGAGATAATAACCAGGTGGTGCACATACATAGCAAAAACTGTGAAGGGGATCTATTAGTTTACTTGAAAATTATTCTACCACCACCTTTTTTGGAGGTGTACGTGTTTTTAAAACCAATCTCCTTGCCAACTTGATTGTAAAACAAGGCATCATGGCTCATTTTTTTTTTTAATGAAGTAATTAATACTTTAAATTTAAATGCAGGGGCGCCTGGGTGGCTCAGTGGGTTAAGCCTCTGCCTTCAGCTCAGGTCATGATCTCAGAGTCCTGGGATCAAGCCCCACATCAGACTCTCTGTTCGGCAGGGAGCCTGCTTCCCCCACTCTCTCTCTGCCTGCCTCTCTGCCTACTTGTGGTCTTTCTCTCTCTGTCTCTGTCAAACAAATAAATAAAATCTTTAAAAAAAAAAATTTAAGTGCACCTCAGATCATGCCCAACTATCCCTAACTTAGTTTTCGAGGGGAAACCCTTAATAATGTTGTATTTAACCATTTGGGTTATTATCCATAATTTCAACTTGTTTTTAGTACCCATACTGGAACTATTTCTGAAAGCATCAAAATACATTTTCTAAAGGTAGACAGCTATTCAATTCGATGAAGAACACAGATGCAAAAATCCTCAACAGAATGTTGGCAAACCAATTTCAAAAATACATTAAAAGGTTCATACACCATGATCAAGAGTTATTTATTCCAGCCATGCAATAATGATTCAACATCCACAAATAAATGAGATGTACCTCATTAACAAAATTAAGGATAAAAGTCTTTTGATCCTCTCAGTAGATGCAGAAAACATTTGACAAAATTCAACATTTGTTCATCCTCATGATAAAAGCTCTCAACACATTGGGTACAGAGGGAATGTACCACAACACAGTAAAGACTCTATATGACAGACCCCCAACTAACATACTCAACTGTGAAACACTGAAAGGTTTCCCTCTAAGATCAGTAACAAGACAAGGGCAACCACTCTCACTACTTTTATTCAACATAGTAGGCTTACTGGATGTCCTAGCCAGAGCAATTAGGCAAGGAATTAAAAGCTACCCAAATCAGAAAGAAAGAGGTAAAGTTGTCTCTATATGCAGATGACATGATATTTAATACAGAAAACCCTGGAGACAATAGGAAAAACTGCTAGAATTAATTAATTCAGCAAAGTTGTAGGATACAAAATTAATGTAAAAAAAATCATTGGCATTTCTATCTGCCAACAACTAACAGAAAGAGAAATTAAGAAAATAATCCCATTTACAATACAACAAAAACAAGAAAATACACAGGAATAAATTTAACCAAGGAGGTGAAATATCTGTGCACTAAAAACTAAGACTGATGAAAAAAACTGAAGACACAAATAAATGAAAAGATATTCTGTGTTGATGGATTGGAAGAACATTGCTAAAATGTCCATACTACTCAAAGCCATCTACAGAGTTGATACAACCCCTATCAAAATTCTAATGACATTTGTCACAGAAATAAAACAATCCTAAAATTTCTATGGAACCACAAAAGAGCCCCAATTGCCAAAGCAACCCTGAGAAGGAAAAAACAAAGCAGAGGAATCACACTTCCTGATTTCAAACTACATCACACAGCTTTAGTAATCAAAACAGTATGATACTGCCATAAAATCAGACACATAAACCAATGGAGCAGAATAGAAAGCCCAGAGATAAACCCACACATATATGGTCAATTAATGTACAACAAAGGAGGCAAGAATATACACACAATATACATAATTTATAAATTGAGTTGGGAAAACTGGATGGCCACATGCCAAAGAAAAAAGGACCATAGGGGGGGAAAATCAACTCAAATGGATTAAAGACTTGAACAAAAAGCTTGAAACCCTAAAACTCCTAGAAAAAAACCAAAAACCAAAAAACAAAAAGTAAACTCCTTGACCTTAACCTTGGCAATAATTTTTTGGGGGGGCTGACACCAAAGCAAAGGAAACAAAAGTAAAATAACGACATAAAACTAAAAAGCTTCTGTACAGAAAAGGAAACCATCAACAAAATGAAAAGGCAACCAAGGCATGGGAGAAAATATTTGCAAACCATTTACCTGATATGGGATTAACATTTAAAATAAAGAGTTTATATAACTGAGTAGCAAAATAAAAACCAAGTTTAAAGTGGGCAGAGAATCTGAATAGACATTTGTCCAAAAAAGACATACAAATGGCCAACAGGAACATGATAAGGTGCTTAACAACACTCATCATCAGAGAAATGCAGATTAAAACCACGAGATATTGCCTCACATTGTTAGGTCATCAATTATCGACATTGATAAGAAGTAACTAGGCAAGGATGCAGAAAAAAGTGAAGCTGTTCCCTGTGGGTGGGAATGTAAACTGGTTTAGCCTCTGTGGAAACCAGTATGCAGTTTCCTCAAGAATTTATATATAGAACTACCATATGATCCAGCAATTCTACTTCTGGTTATATAGCCAAAAGAAATGTAATCATTATCTCGGAATGTTGTCTTCCCACATCCACGGCAGCATTTTCATATAGCCAAGGTATCAAAAGGTATGAAAACAACGTAGGTGTCCATCAACACACTGTTAAAGAAACATGGCATATATATTCCATTTTATATCTATATCTATATCTATATCTATATCTATATATATATCACTCAGCTGTATAAAGAAGGAAATTCTGTCATTTGCAACTACATGTATGGGGATTTCCCCCACCCCAACCAATTCCAATTCACCTACCAGATAGGTGTCCCACAATTCAATTCTGACACTACCTGGAGTTAGCACAGAACCCACAGGTTAAAGGCTCAGTTCCCCTAGACTGCCTCCCACTTCAGGTGCCAAGAGTAAGTAGTCAGACCCCAGATGGCCTATATGACCACCCAACTTGGCTACAAATTGGTGGTTCCCACGGCCCCCTCCTCAGGTTCAGTAATTTGCTGTAATGATTCACAGAACTCCAGGAAACACTTGTTTGCTGGTTTATCCCATAAGATATGACAAAAGACACAGTTGAGCCAGATGAAGAGGTGCATAGAGTCCGACAAGGAAAGGTCTGGACTTCCAGAAGCTTCTGTGCCCAGGGTATTCTGTGCCACCTTCCCAGGCCGGGTATATGTTCACCAACCCAGAAACTCTTCTACTCCCAAGTTTATGGAGGCTTTGCAATGTAGTGTTGTTTATCATCTCAATCTCTGGCTCCCCTTCTTTCCCCAGAGGATAGGGAGTGGGGGTTGAAAGTTCCAAGCTTCAAATCATGGCTTGGGCTTTCTTCTGGCCAGCGTTCATCCATAAGCCCAGTGGGAGTCACCTCATTAAGAGAAAACATGCTCCTATTACCCAGTATATACCAAGGATTTAGGAGCTCTGTGCCAGGAAATAGGATCAAACACCAAATATTGAAACAAAGGATGCTCCTAGCACTTCTTTTATCAGGAAATGACAAGGGTTTTAGGAGATCTGGGTTAGGAACTGAGGATAGAGATGGACACATTGTTTCCCTTAGTTTACAGAATGAAACTAGCATCTATAGTTAAGACTATTCCATCAATGTCTATTTCCTGGGTTGGGTATTATACTACAGCTATACAAGAAGTCATCACTGGGGAAAGAATATACAAGACTCTACCATTTCTATGACTTCCATTGAGTCTTCGGAAACTATTTCAAAGTAAGTAGTTGTTTTTTATTTTTTTTTTTAAGTACACTTGATCTTTCCAGAAATGCAATGATTATTTTTAAGACCAGAGACATGACATATGTGATTTCTACCCTATCTACTCGAATGTGCAGAAGCACAAGCACATTTCTGTTCTCGACCCAAAAAGTGTGAGAAAATCATCAACAGGTGTGAACCTGTGTAAATTTTCTCAGAGATGCTAACAAAAATCCATTCTCTGGAGCTAGAACAGAAATATTTGCCATAAGAATTAGTTCGTCCCTGTTTACCTACTAAAGTTGCAAAAAGGATACTTATGGCCAAAACTTTTTGAAAGGATGAAGAGAGGAAATATCAACATAGCCTCTTTCGCAGAGGAAAGTCAGCAGGGGCTGCGAGGTTTCCCTGTCTGGCTTCTGCACGCTACTCCCACACTTCGACCTGCTGGGTGTGCTACAGGGTTGGGGTCGGGAGAGAGACACATTTCTTCTCTCCAGGGAAACTCATCACAAATGAAAAATAAATAGGCGTCAATCGCGGTGAAACTCAAATCCCCCATCCCCACGCAGCTCATTTTGTTTTCCGTCCGTGGCCTTTGTCTAATCAGCCACTCCGCATGTGGGCACTCGGTGAGATAGCAAACACGCATTCTCACATAATGACCTCCCTTACCTAACTTGAATATTCTTTTCATCTAAAAATCCTGGGACTTCAAACTCAGAAATCATGTCTGAAGCAAAAATAACAAAGGAAGCTTCATATAAAGGCAGATTTTATTTTATTTTATTTAAAGATTTTATTTATTTATTTGACAGAGAGAGATCACAAGTAGACGGAGAGGCAGGCAGAGAGAGAGAGGGAAGCAGGGTCCCTGCTGAGCAGAGAGCCTGATGCGGGACTTGATCCCAGGACCCTGAGATCACGACCTGAGTCGAAGGCAGAGGCTTAACCCACTGAGCCACCCAGGCGCCCTAAAGGCAGATTTTAATGCTCCTTAGGTGAAGCCACTTTCAAAACCGTGGAAGGATCTGGAAAATCAGCTTTGTTCTGTGGAGTGAATCAGGCTTTGAAGGTTCTGCAGTTGCCAGAGCCTTTGAAGGTTCTGCAGTTGCCAGAAGGTCTTTCTTGCGGCTGTTACCTCTCAGCACACTTGAGGGCCCAAGGGCTACATTCCCAGAGGAGAATTCAGGTGATTACCTGGACAGCTCTGGTCTTCCCTAAACCCCTCTCATCCGTGTGAATGTGACCCATAGGGAACAAGTGGCTTGGGTTCACATGACTCATTTTACACTCAGGTGAGTCTCCATAAAGCCATTAGAGTCACCTGGTACTCAAGGAGCACGAGCAGGTTATTACTTCCCTGGTGAATACAAGTAACGCACTTTACAAACATTTCTGCGTGTAAGAGAAGCAAGGACTTTGGTGCAGAAATGGTGTACAGTGTACTGAAGGCCCCGGGGTTGACTTGGTGGGTTTTTAAAAAGTTTTCATTCTTCCACGTATGCGTGGCCCAGAGTTAAGCTACTAGCTCTAGGACCAATTTTTTTTAAGAGATTTTATTTATTTGACAGAGAGACACACAGCTAAAGAGGGAACACAAGTAGGAGGAGGGGGAGTGAGAGTAGCAGGCCTCCCGCTGAGCAGGCAGCCCTATGTGGAGCTTGATCCCAGGATCCTGGGATCGTGATCTGACGCGAAGGCAGATGCCCAATGACTGAGCCACCCAGGCGTCCCACTAGGACTATTTTTCAAAGGCTACATTCCCCTGCTTCCCAACTATCCAAATGAAAGCTTTTTCTTATGATGAAGCAGAGAGACGTTTTAAAACAACAGTGTGAGTGGGCTCCTGTGTAATTCAGTCGGTTAAAGGTCCGACTCTTGATAGTGGCTCAGGTAATGATCTCAGTTTTGGTATCGACCCCATGCACAGAGCCTGCTTAAGATTCTCTGTTCCCGTCTCCCTATGCCCCCCCTAAAAAACACAACAACTGTGAAAAAACAACAAATGGGGGGAGCATCAGCCTCTTGTCAAGGAACACTAGCACGCAACTGAACATGGCTTTGAGCCCTGAACTTGAAGAGAAGCCAGCCTTACAGATGGATGTTTGCAGCCTTTGAGCACTTGATGTCGGTCACCAAACATCTAAAGACATATATACCAAGAGGCGCACTTTCTGTCCTGAACTTAAAGATCATGGCCTTGTTTTAGTTTCCTCTTTCTGATCTAACAGACAACGTCAGCAACTTAAAACAACCCAAACTTACTCCCTTACAGTTCTGCAGGTCTGATATCTGAAAGACTTACTGAGCTAGAGTCAAGCGGTTGGCAGGGCTGCATTTCTCTTTGGTGGCTCCAGGCTAGAACCAGTTTCCTTACCTTTCCTGGCTCTTAGAGGTTGTTCATGTCCTTTGGCTTGTGGCCTCCTTCCTCCATCTTTAAAGCCAGTGAGAGGAGTTCAAGTCCCTTTAATGCCACCATGTCTCTGGTTTTCTGCAGCTGAGGATGCTTCTCTGCTTTTAAACACCCTGTGAAGAGATTGGATCCACCTAGATAATCCAGGCTAATGTCCCCATCTGCAAAGTCCCTGTTGGCCCCACGGGAGACATTCGCAAGGTGCAGGGATTCGAATATGGGCTGTTATTTTGCCACCACAGGCCTCTACACAGACGTGTGCCAGGCTAGACGTATACACGGTGTGTCTCAGTCAGTTTGGGCTGCTGTAACAAAGCAGCAGAGACTGAGCAGCTTATAAATAGCAGAAATCGATTTTTTCACAGTTCTGGAAGCTGGAAATCTAAGAGAATGTTGGCAGCCTGATCAGGTTCTAGTGAAGGCCTTCTTCCAAGTGGCAGACCATCAATTTCTTTCTTTTTTTCTTTTTTTTGTTCAGACTGTCAATTCCTTGTTGAATCCTCACATGATGGAGAGCAGAATGAGAGGAAGCCAGTGCTCTCATGTTTTTCTATAAGGGCACCCAGCCCATGCCTGAAGCCTCCACCCTCATGACCTAATTACCCCCCAAAAGGCCCACCTCTTAATACCATCACACTGGGGAGTAGGATTTCAGTGTATGAATTTAGAGGGACACAAACATCCAGCCCTTATCATCATAGTACCAACTCCCGGTGCTCCTGTTTTACCAAAACACAGATAATGGAGAACTTCGGAGGTGATTGAAGTCAACAACTCTCATCAGCTGTTGCTACTCAGAAATTTACATTTCAAATCATGCACAGCTTTGATGACGAGGCTGTGGCTGTTCTCTCATTACAACCCAGGAATTTTTAGATCATGTGGTGGGAAGCTCATGACATACCATCTGAGGAGAACAAGAGTTCACATTTATTAAGTTTCTACTCTTCAAGAAGACTCATCCTTATGAATGGTATCACCCATATGCATTTGCCCTCTGCCTAAAGGGTTGGTCAAAGGTCTGCACTAGCAGATGGCAGGGGTATGAAGGGAACTTGAGGAATTTGTTGTCAGTCCCCATCCCTTTTGAGCCCAGTTTGGTAGTACCTATCTTCCTCTACCTGAGGTTAGAGCTTCTGTTGGCTATCACCTCTCCCTTGGCTACAGGTCTTTCCGGGTTTTGGGAGCACTCCTTCCTTTCGGTCCTGAAGGTCCAGAGGTTGTAATGGCCCCCACTGTTGCTAACCCGTGTATGCTTCACCATTCCTTGCTGATCCTGCTTATTCCTACCCACACCATGACAAACACTTCCTTTATTAAACTCTTTTCCATTATCTTGTTTATATGTGCCAACCATCCCTTTCCGGTGCTCTGCCTGATACGACTGGATGTGTCAGGATCTTGTGATCTTGGCCAAGTTATTCAACCTTCTCTAACCTCAGTATTCTCATATGTAAGATGGAGATAAAAATAGCTACCCCTGTGATGGTGGCAACAACTAGATTATTTAATTCATGTACAGCTTAACTTAACACAGTGTTTGGCACACAGTGAACATTTAAGTGTATTTTTGTCAAAATAAAGGAAATGAATTCTCTGAGGAACTGAAAGCTCCATCTGGATCCCAATGTTCCACCACATCATTTCTTAAAATGTACTTTTGGTTCCATGAAGAAGTACTATTTTGAGCAACTATTAAACTCAGGTCTTCAGATTTACCAATAACTAACTGTTAATGATGCTGCTCAAGGTATCATCCAAATAGTCCTCAGGCACCAAGGGATGTACAAATTCAAGTATATTTACTTTTTAATTTGATTTTCTGGAATTATCTAGACACTGAGTCTCTGCTTTCTAGTTTTCTGGATATGGAACAATTTAAATAATGTAAGCAGAGAACTGTTATAGTAGAATAGATAATATTTAGGAAATAAAAGTCTGTCTATAAATCAGTTCAGACTTACTAACTGCTTCTCAGCTTACAAAAGTTTGCACCATGATCTACTTACAGCTATAAGAATATAAATATAGAATTTTTAAGAGGACATTCAACTTTTAAAAGGTGATGCTCATCATGGAATCAGGAAAAGGATGAAATTGCAAAAGAACTACAAGAAATCCTTCAGTATTTTGGTACATGCAGATCCAAGTTGAAAGAGACAGAGACAGAGAGGTATCTGGAATTGGAACTTCCCACGTTACCTTTCCAGATATGGATGAAAAAAACTTTTAACAGCTGGTATCAGGCTCTTTTTTTTTTTTTTTTAAAGATTTTATTTAATTATTTGAGAGAGAGTGAGAGAAAGAGAACACAAGAAGGAGGAGCAGACTCCAGGAACATGACTTGAGCTGACGGTAGACGCTTAACCGACTGAGTCACCCAGGCGCCCCTGGCATCGACTCTTTAGGAAGTGTTGCTGTTGTTAGTTTCAGAGGGGAAATGAGGCTCTAAGGGTATGATCTATATGAACTTCTCTGAATAAAAAGTAACAGAAATTTGGTGGTGAGAGAAAGCAAGAGAAGGGAAGGGAGCAAAGGTGTGGGTGGCAGATACAACAGGAAAATCCACAATGGTTGGCTAGAGCTATATTAAATTTAAGGTGTTTGCCATGCTGTGATTTAACTACTCTCTTTCCCAAGATCTTTGGTAAAGCCTGTTACGCACACACATACCTCATCTGTATGATTTTCTCAAGAAGGAAATGGGGCGCTAGTCCACATCTAGGTCAGTACAAGTCAGAGAAAAGAGGCGTGGGGGTGGGGAGGTCAGACAAAGGACACTAAGAGGGCAGCAGAAGTGGGAACAGAGGGCAGATATATCTATAGAAACATGAGTTCTAAGACCTTTGTGAAAGTATCAGGGAGAGCACTAGACTTACCATAGGATAGAGAATGAAGAATTTAAACCCACTTTATTTAAATCTGAAAGGACAGGATGACCTCAGCTGATATCTGAATTACAATTTGTCAGGGATCCAAGTGAAAAAATAGAAATATGAAATTAGACCTACTGGTGTCAATTGGTTAGGATAGCTGTATTTTTACTGCTAGTATGTTCTTGACCCCGTATTTCAATAGTTCTGACTGAATCTGTACAAAAAACAGAGTAAGAGCTTCAAGTCCATTAAAAGATTAGTCAATTTTTCTTTCTTTGATAAAAGACAGCCATTGCTAAAACACTGTATCAACTGCAGAGAAAACGCGGTTCATGGCCTTGGACTTAATCACATGAAGACTTTAAAATGTCTTATTTTGTTAGTCAATCACTTACAGTCAAGTATTTATTGAGTTCCAAATCTATGCTGGCACATTAAATGGCCACAAACCGTTGCCTTATCCTGTGATGGCTCACAGTTTAGGGGTTAACCACAAAATACTAGATGATATCTATGCTCACAACTCAAGAGCACTGTTTTTCAAAAAAAAAAACAGAAAGGCCTGTGTCCCACCATCCACACGCACAGACCCACACACACCCTCTTATTTTGGGAATCTACAGGTCTTACAATGATCTCTAAACCCATGTAGTTTGCACTGGTCACAATGGTTATGAAAATCTTACAATTTGTAATGATCATAGCCTCTTTGCAGACTTCTTGTGGGGCTTAAGATTTTTGCCTAGGGCTTATGGCTTCACGTGTTTCTCCAAGCTGAGAAGAGCATTATGTAACATTGACATTCTAGGTCATTGTCCATCAAAGAACCCAGGTTCCGTTGAGCCACCTACAGTGGAAGTGATTGTTTGGAGGATTTTTCCTACTTACCTCTTAGCTTGTGTAAAAAATCGAATATGACCTTTCTTAGAAAAGTAACTGAGGAGGGGCGCCTGGGTGGCTCAGTGGGTTAAGCCGCTGCCTTCGGCTCAGGTCATGATCTCAGGGTCCTGGGATCGAGCCCCGCATAGGGCTCTCTGCTCAGCAGGGAGCCTGCTTCCTCCTCTCTCTCTCTACCTGCCTCTCTGCCTGCTTGTGATCTCTCTCTGTCAAATAAATAAATAAAATCTAAAAAAAAAAAAAAAAAAAAGAAAAAGAAAAGAAAAGTAACTGAGGAGCACCTGGGTGGCTCAGGCAGTTAAGTGGCTGCCTTCGGCTCAGGTCGTGATCCCGGGGTCCTGGGGTCAAGCCCCGAATTGGGCTCCCTGCTCAGTGGGGAGCCTGCCTCGCCCTCTCCCTCTGCCTCTGCCTGCCACTCTGCCTGCTTGTGCTCTCTCTCTGTCAAATAAATAAAATCTTAAAAAAAAAAAAAAGAATAAAGAAAAGAAAAGTAACTGACTAAGCTATATAACAGAATAGGTCTCCAACATAACAGAGAACTTTAGTGGTGAAAGTAAATTTTTGATTTTTATTCATTATGTTCCCTTGGCTTCATTATATGAAAGTCACCTCATATTGCTCAATCACATGGTACCTGGGTGACTCAGTCGGTTAAGCATCCAACTCTCCATCTCAGCTCAGGTCTTGATCTCAAGGTGGTGAGCTCTGGCCCCACATTTGACTCCACACTGGGCATGGAGCCTACTTAAAAACAAACAAACAAACAAACAACAAAAAAAAACAACAACACAAAAACAAAATATTTATCCATCACCTACTTTCCTGGAAATCTGTGTGCCCAGGGAGTTTATAGGTAAGAATAGAGGCAAAGCAAGCAAATTCAAAAATGTATATTTGGAATAACCTACTAATGATGTCTAACTTTGTGTGTCAGCTTTGCTAGGCCACAGTGCCTACATTTTGGTTAAACATCATTCTAGGTGTTTCTGTGAAGGTGTCGTTCGGATGAGATTAACATTTAAACTGGTAGACTTCGAGTAAAGCACGTTTCACTCTATAGTGTGGGTAAGCCTCATGCAATTGGATGAAAACCTTAATAGAACAAAGACTGACCAATCACCCTCTCAAAAATGAATTCTGCCATTGGACTCAAACTACAACTTTTCCCTGAGTCTTCAGCCTACTAACTTTACCCAGCAGATTTTGGTCTTGCCAACCCTTTACAATCAGATGTGCCAATTCCTTAAAATAAATTATCTCTCTTTTTCTCTCTCTCTCTATATATATCTCCTGTTGGTTCTGTTTCTTTGGAGAACCCTAGCTAATATACTACCAAAGCCATTTTTATAATTTACTAGAAGTAACATCCATAACAAAAAGTCTTGGCCAAGTACTCACACTTGTAGGATTATTCTAGAGGAAAATTTAGATGTTGTCGATTGAGTTTTAAAGTATTTCAGGTAATCCTAGTTTCAGTTTGATCTCCTGAGGCAGAAGTTGCCACTCCAAGAAATTGTGCCTGGTAGTACTTCTACAACAAATATGGTGGGGGTGGGGGTGGGGAGCTATTTTATGCAAAACACTGTTGTAAGCACTGAGGATAAAGCAGTGACTTTTGAGACAAAAATCCCCGTTTTCATGGAGTTTTTATCCTAATAGAAGGAAATAGACAACAAATAAATTTATATTAGTCAGATGGTGATGAGTGCAAAGAAATTAAAATAGTCACCCTGCTTTAGGGTGGAGAGTGATGAGATCATTATGTTTGTGTGATTTCACAGAGGGTGTTTGGAGTAAGTGACATTTCAGCCAAGACCTAAGTGTAATGAAAGAGAGAGTCCTGCCGATTTATGAGTAGGAAGGGTTCCAGGCGCTGAGAACAGGAAGGGCAAAGGCTGTGGGGCAGAAATGAGGCCAGGGTACCAGAGAAACACAAGGAGGGCAGTATGTTGAGAGAGGAGTGAGCAAAGGAGAGTAGAGGAGACAAAGCCAGAGAAGTTTCCATGACTTGTCTGTGTAGACACCAACAAAAATTGAAAAGAAGTCTGAGGACATAGTCTTGGGACACTCCAGAGTTTAGAGGTCAGGAAAGGAGTTGCGTGGAGTCAAGGGGATGGAGGAGGAGGAGCCAGGGAGGTAGAAGAAAAACCCACAGACGCAGGGTCTTGAAGGAAGTGTTTCAGATAAGGAGGAGTGGTCAAAACAGGTCGAGTAAAATGAGGACTGGGCATTATCATTGGATCTATCCAGTGGAGGTTTATTATCATCTTGCTAATAGGAAGTTGAGTACAACAGAAGAAAAAAAAGCGTAATTAGAGTTTGTTCAAGAATGACTTAGAGTAGAAGTATAGACAAAAATACTGGCTATTCTTTTCACAGTTTGAGGCAAAAGAGAACAAAGAATGAAGTTCTGGTAGTGTTAGCTAGAAAGGGACATAAGCAGGGGTTTTAAAAATGTTTTGGGGGGAGGCACCTGGGTGGCTCAGCTGTTGGGCATCTGCCTTCCACTTGGGTTGTGATCCCAGGGTCCTGGGTTGGAGCCCCGCATTGGGCTCCCTGCTTGGCAGGAAGCCTGCTTCTCCCTCTCCCCCTCCCCCTGCTCTGTTCCCTCTCTTGCTGTGTCTCTCTCTGTCAAATAAATAAACAAAATCTTTTTAAAAATTTAAAAAAATGTTTGTTTGTTTTTTTAATTTGTATTAGGCTAGAGATTTCCTGACATGCATGTACCCTAATGGGAATGACCCAAGGAAGGAGGGGGAGAGGTGTCAACTGGTAAGGCAGGATGGGAGGGAACAGAATCAGTGCAGAGCTCGATGCTAGAGGAAGAAGGGCAAAGTTTGGGATATAGATACAAATATGCTTGTAGGTTTAGTGATAGGAATGCGGGGAAGCTCTCTTTTAACTGGCCAGTTTATTACAATGAAATATAACACATGAGTGAAGATAGGGGAAGAGATGTTAAATGCCAGAAACTTTCTTTCCTGACAGTGAGTCTCTGTTTTCCTCAGTTGAGTTTACGGAATTATAAGTGGGAGGCTTTCTATCCTATCCTCTGCAAGCAGAAGATATTTACAACTGAGGACATCTCTGAGTTTTTGAAAACGATTGACCAAGAACACCTGCCAGCTGTCTCATTGCTTAACCTGCCACTCCACTGCTCCAGGTACCAGGGGCTGTTTAGTGACATTACTAATGGGAATACAACTTCAGACTGTTCTTGACTTCTTCTCTGTAGTCTTAGATACGAAGTTGTGAATAAAACTGTGTTTTAGATATTGCACTGGCTCTTGTTACTCCTGCCTTGTTCTCAGAGGAGGATCTAATCCCAAAGGAGTTAAGAAACCTTTTTTAGAATTATTATTAAAAACTCATTCCTGGGAATGGGGGTGAGGGGAATGGGGGAAGGGGATCAAGAGATACAAACTTCCAGTTATAAAATAAGTAAGTCATGGGGACTGTAATGTATAGAAGGGGAAATACAGTCAATCACATTGTATTAATTTTCGTATGGTGGCAGATGGTAACTGGACTTACTGTGGTGATCAGTTTGCAATGGATACAAATATTGAGTCACTATGCTGTATGCATGAAAATAATAAAATACCAGATATCAATTACACTTCAATAAAAAATTCATTCCTTCTGACAACTTACAAGGCAAATACAGCAATCATCTACTAACTACCTACCATGTGCTTGGGACTAATCCATTTTTTAAAAATCGTAGTTGACATACAATGTTATCTTAGTTTCGGATGTGCAACATAGTGATTCAGCTATCTATAGGTTATGCAGTGCTCACCACAGTAAGTGTAGTCACCATCTGTCACCATACAACATTATTACAATATTATTGACTATATTCCCTGTGCTATACTCTTCATCTCATTGGTTTATTTATTTTATAATTGCAACTTTGTATATCTTAACCCCTTTCACCTATTTTATGCATCTCCCTCCCACTCCCTGCCCCCTGGCAACCACCAGTGTGTTCTTTGTATTTGAGTCTGCTTCTGTTTCTTTGTTCTTTTGTTTTGTTTTTTAGACTCCACACATAAATGAAATCATATGGTATTTCTCAGTTGGACTCATTTTGCTTGGCATAATACCTTCTAAGTCCATTCACGTTGTGGAAAATGGCAAGATCTCATTCTCTTTTGAGGTGGAGTAATATTCCATTATGTATATATGTCACATCTTTATCCACTCATCTCTGGATGGACACTTGGGTAGTTTCCATATTTTGGCTAATGTACACAACACTGTGATAAACATGGGGGTACATCAAGTATCTTTTCAAATTACTGCTTTTGTTTTCTTTGAATGAATGCCCAGTAGTGGAGCTACTTGATCATATGGTATTTCTATTTTTAATATTTTGAGGTACCTTCCATACTGTTTTCTAACATACAGTAGTTGTGCCAATTTACATTCCACCAACAGTGCATAAAGGGTTCAGCATGGGATTAATCTTTTCTAAGATTCATGAAGTAAAAGCAGCAGTAATTCTCTGACTCTCACCGACCTTCAGCCAGTCAATTTCTTAAAATTTTTAAAACCTTCCATTAGCTAATTAACTTTGAAACATCCTTGCAAAAATATTCCATTTGATGACTAAAATATTATTAAGGGATAACGTTTTGATCTAACAGAGGCTTTAAGGCCCAATGCTAATATTTTTGTTTCTTGGAAGATTCTGTTTTCCTTGCGAATCTCTGTATTGAATTCAGGGCTTTTCGCTCCCAATGCTAGCCCCACTACAAGAGTGAGAAAAGAGGGAGGAAGAAGAAACCTAACATTTATCTCCACTATCTGCCAGGTACTTTCCAGGGGTTATTTAAATTTTAAAAGAATATCACAAAACATATCTCCGAGTCTCCATTTTTGCAAAGTAGGAATCGGGTATAATAAAAGTAGCTCTAAATCACTTGGCATCGTAGAGAGCTGTTACTTAATTATAGTGCCTCAGAAAATTCTGGAAATACAACACTGCTGAATTTTGCTGCAATATGCCACAAGCTCTCCTGCATAGAAAATCTGCCCACTGTGTCTTGGCCCGGCATCTGGGCGTTGAGATTGTCCCACTCTACCAGCCTGACTTAATCAAGGTCATTGAAAGCTGTTCCTGTCATGCCACTGTAAGAAGCTGCTCCAGATTGATGTTATCAGCAAATTTATTAAGCTTACGCTCCCTTCCATCACCCTGTGGATAACTCTGGCCCGCAACTAGCCCTTATGGATGGACACCACTTGACAAATGTCCTCGGGATGAGAAGAAGGCATTGATAGCAGTTCATTGATTGTGACTCTTCAGTCACTTGACAGCACTGTGATCCAAGCTATGTATTACCAGCTTGTTGAAAAAAAAATGTCATGTGAAATGGTATCAAAAGCCTGACTGAAGTCTGGATATATATCATCTATCCTTTCTCCTTTGTCGGTGTGTCAAAGAAAGAAATTAAACTTACTGTCTGGTTTCTCCCTAAAGATAGGTTGGTGACTACCTGACCACTCTCATTTTGCAAATTTGCCTATCGAGGGATTCTTCGTGTCTTGCCCAGGTTGAGGTTTTTGCATTGCAATGAACGAGCATCCTAACTCCACATTCTAAAAACATTCAGATACTTTTAGATTGTCTTTCTTTAGATTCTACTCTGACTCTTTAAGGCAGAAGAATAAGCTTTTAAGATCCAGGAAGTGGTGAAAATATTCCCTTCGTCCATTCACATGTGCTCTATTTAAGCTCAATTCAGACAAACAACTACTGGCTGCTGGATAAGACTTTATATTCCAGTCTTTATATTCCAGTTCTGACTGCATTAAAGAGGTGTTTTTTGTCAGCAATCAGCCAACCTCTGTGAGATGGGGAGGATCGGGGTGCAAGTGTATGTGTTTGTGTGCGAAAGATGATACAGAGGGGAGAAGGAGCCAGGCTCTTTCAAGGAAGGGTGAATTCTTTCCTACTACTCTGCCTTCATTCCTTCCCTTAAATAAGGTCATAGAGAATTTTCCTCCCAATTTTCTACATTGCTAATGAGTGCAATTCAATCTACAGACTAGGAACTAAACTTAATGCACTTGTGTTTTGAATGGTAGATTTGGTTTTCTGTTTCCTGTCATTCCCAGTGACAAGTCACCTCTTTTCCCTGACATCACTTCCCACGTCTTTGCCCTGATGTCACTTCCCATGTCACTTCCCTCATTGTGGCCACCAACTCTTTTGATATACTAATCAACATCCTCCCATTCCTGGTGGAGATGATTAGGCTTTGGGATTGATGCTGAACCCTTTCATAGTTCATATTTTTCATCATGCTGTACTTACTTCTGGGAAGGGAATAGAGCATGGCTGATAAAATATATGGCACTCCTCCTCCATGAATAGAGCAGACCCCCCCAAAAAAAAAAAGTCAATCCAGCATTCTTTATTCCTGAGACAAGCACAGGAGTCTTCCCGACATAATACCCTAGACCAGGGATCTGCAAACATTTCTGTAAAAGACCAGACAATAACTAGTTTATGTTTTGTGGACCATACTGTCTTTGTTGCCCCTACTCAACTCTGCCATTTCAGGGTGAAAACAGCCATAGATAATATGGAATTAAAAAAGGGGCAGTTGGGGCTAGGTAGGGAGAGATAGATAGGGAGCTCTGTGATTAAGCTCACAGAAATCCCCTAAATTGTGAACGTATAGGAAAACTAGAGATAAGGAAATACTCCAGACCACCCTGCCCTAGGTGTCTAAGGGAAGAAGTCTTATTTATGACAGACTCCTGTAGTCAACAGAAAATAACCAGACCCTAAAAAGAAGTAACCCATTAAAGATGTTATTACTAGTCCTTAATCAATGGTGCTGCCAGTAGAAAAGTCAAAAAGATTTAAGTTCCCTGGCTAGCTTTCTATAAAAGACCAACCCTAAAAGCCTTCAGTGGCAATCCTGTCAGGACCCTCTCACTCCTGAGAGTTTTTTTCTTTATCCTTGCTTAATAAACTTCTACGACTTTACTCTCTCTCCTTTGTCCATGAGATTCATTCTTTGACTCCGTGAGACAAGAACCTAACTCTCCTGCTTCAGAATGAATGAGCATGGCTATGTTCCAAAAAAATGTTATTTACTAAAAGAGGGGACTGGTTGGTTTTAGTGCATGGACTTTTGTCTATAGTTTGCCAGCTATAGTTTGCAGGTCCTTGCTCTAAATACCTACCACCAACCAAAGTTGCCATCTGAAGATGGAACCTATCCAGTGTTCTTGGGCTCAAGTACAAGATACTTGATGCTACAAGGCATCAGTGTTGACTCTATTAACCTGGAGACTTCCACCCAAGGATTTGATGTAACCCAGTTTTGGACCATCTACTCTGAGTGTCTTGAAGGGAAAAGTCACTTTGGGACCAAGGAGAGCAAGTTCCAAGCCCTACCCATTTTCATTCTCTTCGACTTTGTCAGTGGTGCGGCTAGCATGGGAATGCTATACATTCATTATCCAAACATGCAAAAAAAAAAAAAATTGACATGAAGTACCTCCATCATTGCCTTAGAATAGGTACTATTATGTATAACACTCCGATGAACCAAAAGTTCACCCCCCCTTCCCCATCAGATTAAAAAGAGGCAAAACAACAACCAAACAAATCTAAATTACATTTTAATGGGATAGGATGAGATGAAATTCAACTGCAGCCTGGTAACCACCAATTGTATCTCAATTATTTATGAGATTTAAAATGCTCAGAAGTAGATTAAACCATTCTATTCCTGATTCTTGTGGGCTCTTTAGCCAAACAGACCACTGAGGTGAAGATAGATAGGGCTTTGAAAACCTAAAGGGACATTTCAGGCAAAAAATGAAATAAAATAAGGGTGCCTGGGTGGCTTGGTTGGTTAAGCATCTGCCTTTGGCTCAGGTCATGATCCTGGGGTCCTGGGATGGAGTCCAGTGTTGGGCTCTCTGCTCAGCTCAGAGTCTGCTTCCCCCTTTCCCTCTGCTACTCTCTCCAACAAATAAATAAGATCTTAAAAAAAAAAAAAGATAAAAATAAAATAAAATGAGAGAGATTAATTTTTCCCAGAAGAGTATTGCTTGAATTAAATGTCTCTTACTGTCTCTTAACAAGGATAGTTAATAAACCCATTAGACCTGTTAAATATTATTACATAATATACTTTTATATTTAAAAAGAAAACTTCTCTGATTTCAATGATAGGATGTTCACATGGCCCTTCTCTTAGGAAGTTGTTTAATGGAATTCATTCTCCTGTCTTAGGCTGGCACTTATCATCTACATGCATTTTATTCTTCTCCTGCCATCGCTTCCAGCAGAGATCATAAATGTCCTCTTCTCAGATTATTATCCAGAAGAAAAAGCACAAAATTCTTCATTTGAACCTTTCAAGCCCGACATTATGTGAAAAGACAAGAAATCTATTTTTATATCTACTCATTACCCTCAAACTCTCTTTAATGCAGCTTTATCAATTTGGACAATAAAATGTCATTAATTTGTACTCCATCACTTTGGAATTTGAGATAATTTGGGCAGGGCTAGCCTGAAGATGATCTGTTCAATATTTATGGGAAAATAAAATTATTCATGCTGATGATTAATGCAAATAACCTACCAAAGCAAGCTAAAAGTTCAACTGATATTATTAAAGTTTATACTCATCAGTAGGCTTTCAAGGTCCTCTCTGAACTAGCCAGAACATAATTCCCCAGCTTCATGCCCCACCTCTATGTAGCTACTGCCATAGCCAAAGCCAAAGATCACCTTGTGTTTTCCTTTTTTCTGCCCTACATGCACTGTCTTCTCTTGGAAATGCCCTTGTCTTCTTCCTCTGGTTCTAGCTCTCAAAATCTGATTCCTCCGTTAAAAACCAAACTGAAACATCACCAGCACTATGAAGAGCTCTCCAATACTGCAACCAAGATGAACTCTCTTCTGACATTCTGGGACATGACAGTATGTGTGACACTGGCATATTGGACTACATGTGTGGCTGAGTCACTGACGGTGATTTCACATCTAGGTCCAAAAATCTGACTACTTCATTATGTTTTTATGTAAACATGTCTGAACAATTACAAATTGATATAGATATTTTCTCCTCCATTACTTTTCTTTATTCTTTGTTTTACTGTTGGGTCATTGCGTTAAAGTTGAAAAAATATGTATATATGTAGGTTAAATGATCCGTGAGTTTTCAGTATAGTCAGAGGATGTTACAAATTTTTTATGTAAAAAGAACGTGTTATATTTGATAGGGCTGAGAATATCTGAAAGGGATTACGGAAAGATCCGTTCCCCTTTCATTGATTTCTATTTCAGAGAATGATATTACCAAAGACCCATTTGATCAAGTCAGGAATTTTAACATCATAAATTCTTCCTTCCACCTCCTCCCCCATCTAATCAGTTACTAAGACTTGTTGGTTCTACCTATGAAGAGTTCTGTCATTTCCAGGCCTCTGGCCACAACTGTTATGACTCATCAGAGTCTTATAATCTGTGATACAGATTATTTCAACTCTACCAGTTTTCTGAGGATTTTTTTAATAAAACATGTAAATCTGATTATATTTGCATTCAAAATTGTTGTCTACTCCCTATGGCATACAGAATAAATAGCCTCTTAACATGAAAATAAGACCTTTTATGATCTAGCCCAACATCTCTACCCAGTGTCGCCTCCTATCTAATGTCCTCTCACTCCTGCAGTTCTCACCTTGCACTTTCCACTCCAGCAACATAAACTACACTTTAATTTCCAACCTACCTTGCTCTTAAAACACTCAATGACTTTGCACATGCTACTTCCTCTATTTTAGATGTCACCTGGAAAACTCTCCTCTAAAAATATCCTGACTTCCTAAGGAACACTTTTCTTTTTCACTAAGGTTGTCCTATTTTCTTCCACTTTGCCATCCTCCCTTTATGTTATTTTTTCCTTTTGCATGTGCGGTCTTATTAAGTTAATAAATAACCAGGTTTTCTGTTTCAACAGTTTAGTTTAATTCATATAAAACACCCATGCTAAAAATATTTCCTTCCATTTTAGCAGAAATAATTTTAAAAGAGGGTCTCCTTTTAGAAAACAGAAATCTCTGCCTGGGCAATTTTATTCCCAGATTTACAATTTGAAAAAGACAGCACACTTAATATATAATATACATATTACATATATAACATTCACGGCACTGTTGTTTATCATAGTAAACTGGATAGATAAGAAATGAATTAATTAAATATATTTAATGAAGTGCTCTGCAGCAGTTTAAAAGAATGAGGTAGAGCTCTGTATGCTCTATAGAGATGTTGGGTTACATTAAGCTAAAAAGATGAAGAACAGTAAACTAGTATAATTCAATTTCTGTGCATAATACAAAGTATATGTATATACATGCTAACATTTTTCTGGGGGATAATGAGAACCTTATAGTGATTATTTAAGGGAGAGGGAGTTTGGTGTGTGTGTTTGTGATGAGGTAAGGGAGGTTTTACCTCTAACTTTGTTTTATGTGAGTACACACTTTTATCTTTATGACAGGAGTAGAATTATGGGCCATTTTACTTTCTTAAACTTTCCTGTGTCAAAAAAGACATATAAAATTTATATTAAAAATGAACATACACAAGTGACTCTCAAACTTTATTGTGTATCAGAATTACCTAAAGTACTTTTTAAAAAGCAGATTCCAGATTCCTACCTCAAAACTCTGTATTAGAATCTCTATATGTTAGGGACCCAAGAAGATGAATTTAACAAGGATCTCAGGTGCTTGTTCTGGCACAGGTGCTATGAGCAATATTCTTTGAGAAATTCTGCAGAGCAACTAACTGATACTTCAGATTCATACCTCTGTATGTTTAGGACACCTTCACCAGTAGTTATAATAATAATAAGTTCTGAGGATAAAATTAGATAACCCATATAGATAACTTAGTGCAGTGCTATGTGCTGAGCAAATGCTATTGGGGGAGTGGAGGTATCCATTGTTTGGTTTAGTTTGGTGTTTTCGTTATTGTTGTCCATTTCTACTTTTAGTTTAAAGATTCCCAAAAGGAGGGCACCTGGGTGGCTCAGTGGGTTAAAGCTTCTGCCTTCGGCTCAGGTCATGATCCCAGGGTCCTGGGATTGAGGTCCCGCATTGGGCTCTCTGCTCAGCGGGGAGCCTGCTCCCCCCCTACCCACACTGCTGCTCTGCCTACTTGTGATCTCTGTCTGTCAAATAAATAAATAAAATCTTAAAAAAAAATTCCAAAAGGAAACCAATTATTTAAATAAGCTGAGACAAGAAATTGTACATCGAGAAAAATTGTTCTTTGAGAACTTTTAAAAAATGTTTAGTGTTCTTCCTTATTTTTCATTCAAAATAGGCACTTTTTCATTTGGAATAACAGTTACATATAAAATCATGTTTAACTATTGGATGTCATTATTTTATTATAAGGTTTTATTTTTCCATTACACATATGAATTTTCATGATGCTTCAGAAACAAGATTTTATCTCTTGTGACGATATGTATCTTAAAAAACAAAAAGTCAAAAAAAGGTCAGTGGCAGAATATTATTTGATTTACAAGACTGTGGTCTTCTTCACATTTTCTCAAAATGTATTAATATTATAAGGTGAAAAACACAAAAATATGGGGAGACCTACTGCTCATTCTATGCATTATGATTCATACTCCATTTGCCATTTCTCTGGTGAAGAGGTTCAGAAGGAGCACCACCCCCTCAACTTTGTCACATGGATTATTTTGAGCTGAAGACAATCAAACCCCAAAAGACTCAGGAAGAGCTTTTTATGTCCTCCTTAACTAAAACAATTTAGATAGAGAGCCTGGTCTAGGAAGAGAGCTATCACCAGGGATACTAAAAAGAGTATGGACTAGGAGTGGTGGGGTGGGGGTGGAGTTTGGCAGGGCAGGTTTGTTCAGATTCCTCTCAGCATCCAGTTGTCTCTGCAGGCATGGCAAACATCTAATTATCAAACATCTGCTCTTCTTGTCATCTTGTGAATCACCTTCTGCCCCTTTGAAGTCCCAAGTCTAACCTATTCCTTAGCTCAGGATGGCATTTAAGCCTCAACTGTCTGACTCATCCTTGGGTCTCATATTTTTTATGGGGCTCCTGAACATATATAATTAAGTTTGTTTTCCTCCTGTTAATCTATCTTAGGTCCATTTAGTTAATAGACCAACCAAAAGAATCTAGAAAGGTAGAGGAAAATTTTTTCCTCCTCTATACTAGCATAGAAGGTGTGTGTTTGTAAGTCCTGTGGTCAAAAGATAGATAGTAAATATCCTGGCAAACACTGTAATCAGCTTCTCATGCTACATGTTCACCAGAAAACTGACAGTGAAACACAGCCAAGAGCACAAAAAATAGCTAGTGGATTTGTAGCCAGTTGTAAATCTCGATCGACCAGCTCCAATTACTCCATCTCTGATGACATCTTTTGAAGTTCCAGGGACAAGCAGAGCAGCCTGTCACATATAACTCATTTAATCTTTCAAGGCATTGCACAAATGTTATTGCTATAAAGGAAAAAGGGGTATAGCTATGCATTTTTCAGGGTTCCCCTTTTCAAGGGTATTCCAATGGCCACCTGGGATCTGGTTTAGTGGCAGTTTTATCTGAACCTGCCCTCAACAAGCAGCCTTACTTAGCCTTACTTATCTTGGCTTCCTCATCAAATGTTAACTCTACTAATGCTTTGATCCAATCTGACAAACTATATCTATAAAAGTAGCCATAGACAGATTACATGGTAACAGGATCCCTGTGCTACCTAAATCTAAAGATTGAACTAATGTGGAAATTTGGGGCTCTAAAGTCAGTGAGTAGAGAAATGTTTGTCTTTTCTTTTATGTGGTGTTGGGACTTTGAAAAAACATATTTTATACTTAACATTATCATTTTATATTTAAAAAATAAAAAAATCCATCATTTTTTAAAAATGTAAGCTGTAGAAAATAAAGTCCTCAACTCGGAAAGGATTCAAAGAAAAAACTTTGATGTTCTTCTTTTAAAAGATTCTCATTGAGGGAGGTGGACGCTTCCCCAGTGACCAGTTGTTTTCATCGGGGTGTGTGGGAGTGTTAATGATTTTCAAAGAGCACATGAATTAAAGAGGTTAGCAACATTTCACTTGTCTAATTAGTCTGTGTCCTGAGTGATGTGGCTGGGCGTGCCCACTGATATTTCTCTGTCTTCTCCTCTTCTAATTTCTGGCCCCTGAAAATATATAAAAGGGAGTTCTTTCACGGACTCACCAAGCCCAGCCTTGTTACCCCAACTGCAATAACCTTAAAACTTTGGGATATGATATTTATATACTCTTTTTACTAGGAATACTATCTGATACAAAGCATTCTTTTGCTTTTAAAATGTTACTCAAAGGAACTTTTGCTGAGGAGTTCTACTCTTTTTAATAAGGTAATTTAATACACCCTATTAAATTGTCCTGGAAAAAAATCATACCCTCTCAAAAGAGAGCAATCTACTGGCTTCTTAACCAGCAAACTTGAGCTGAACTCAAATGTCTTTTGAACCTGACAACTCGTAAGTGAGTGATTTCTTGATTGATTTTTAGACTTCTAACAATGCTCTTCAGAGCTTTCATTCACTCTCTGAAATGTCACTAACCTTGGTTCTGGGGTGCTGGGAAGTCTATTAGAAAAAATAATCTAGAAAATAGGATTCTCTTCATCTGAAAGAGTTAATACAAGAGAGGAGAAGTGTAATTGTCTCTCATCCATAGGTGTCTTAAATTCTTAAACATTCTAATTTTAGTAACCTGCCAGTAAATAAGACAAGGATAGTAGTGAACGAAAGAACCTGTGTAATGGTTTTGTTACATTCTCAGGTAAGATTTATGCTTTAAGATATGTACTGTTAACTGAATATGAAAATGTTTAGGGAAATATGAAAAATGGTATGTAGACCTAAAAGCATTGGCATTCTTTAGCTTAGTATATATATTTTATATTAAACTACAAAATAAATGAATGGTCATTATTTGATCATTTAGAAACAAATGGAAAGAAACTGTACCATTTCTTCTTGCACATTCTTGACAGAGTGTGAAACAGTATTGCAGAGAATAAATGATATGTTTTTCAAGCGTTTCTAAAATGCAAAGGTAAACAGAATTTAAAGTTGCTCTCTAATCACTAATATATTTCAAATGTTTTGAGCTGTGTTGTTTCCATTAAAATCTGAAGCTACGTGGTTGGAATAATACAGAGTAGAATGCTAAAAACATCAGAAAGTTAACCAAAAACACAGTTATGAGCCACCAATGACAGGTAGGCACCTCTTTCTTCTAATCAAGCACTTCAAAGTAATCATCTCCCTCTTAAAATCCTTCACACAAGAAGAGATCATGCACCGCTGTGAGCACAAATATCTGGGCATTTTCTCCCCGGGCTGACATATTAAATAATAAGAAACCAACATGACATTACAAATGAGAGCTTCTCTAACTGCTTCCAGGAGTCCAGGCCAACCAGCCCACCTGAGAGTCCAGAGTCATTCTGATACAATTTACAAACACTCCTTCCTGGGAGAAGATGAAACGACATCAGTGTTGAGCAGCCTCAGACAAATGCAACAGGGCCACATACCATCGTGTTTACCATGTTATCGTCTGTTCTTTCCCTTTCTTCCTTGGCATTTGAGCAAAAAGCCGGTGGGTCTGTTGATAAAAGATTGCAGATTTTACATGCACCATAAATACTCTCCACAAGTCCACCACAGTGTTCCAAACTGAAGTCAAGCTCCTGCCCTTAGACCTACCTTAGCCTGTAGATATTTTTCTCCAGGTAGTTCGTGATTTCTCATTGTTTCAAAGTCCTCACAAACCAGGGCAGATTTTTCTAAGAAGTGCATCTAACGACAGGATCAGAGATCCATAGGAATATAAAGTTTTCTCAAAAGAGTAAATTGAAAAAGTTTTTAAGGAGGAAGTTAAAATTTTTTTTTAAATGGCATTGGAAGAACATAGTAATGAGAAAATGGCTAAGACTCAGGTTCTTAAAACTATTTTTGGAGCCACTGGTCTGATATAGCTTTCTCTTCCATCTAAGTTCACAGAACTGCTCTCCCCAGGCTGCGAATCCCTTGAGAGAGGCTCTCACTGGCTCTGGTAGGAAGAGCACAGTGTGCCAAGCTTGTTTGGGGTACCTCTGCTTCCGCCGGCTCCTTCTTCTCTAACTGCCTCCCTGTCCCATTTTCAAGCGCCTATGGAGCCCCTTGGTGTTGGGGTCCTGTCTCTGAGTAAGGAGCCATCCATATTTAAACCCTTTCCTCTGTTCTCACCCCAACCCCAATTCAATGGGCCCCTCCCTCACATTTTATTCTCATAGATGAGAAATTCTTAAGAGGGCCGTAGGTAAGGTGGCTCAGTCAGTTAAGATTCTGACTTTTGATTTCAGCTCAGGTGATGATCTCAGGGTCATGGGATCAAGTCCTGTCAAGAGCCCTATAACAGGCTCTGTGCTCAGCAGGAAGTCTGCTTGAGATCCTCTCCCTCTCCCTCTGCCCCTCTCTCCACTTGTGCTCCCAGGTTATCTCTTTCTCCCCCAAACAAATAAATAAATCTTAAAAAAAAATTCTTAACCATGTGATTCATTTTCTAGCAAAGCTTATCAGATTGGGGCCAGTAGGTTTTTGAGTCACTTATCCCCCGTCCTTCTCTCTCTCTCTCTTTCTCTCTCTCTCTCACACACACACACACACACACACACACACACACACACACGCACCCACACACACACATATCACCGTGGGAATGATGGGGGAAAGGTATCCTTGGCTTCCACTCCTGGTCCCCACTGAAAATTTATAAGTGGAGTAGTAGTTAAGAAAATTGCCTTGTGAGTGGGAATGGTGTGGAGGCAAGAAACGTAGCCTTGTGGCATTAACAAAGTAACTGGGACTTGTTAATGAATCAATGAATTCATACTAAACTATGTCTAAAGTAAAATCCATTTTACTTTAAAACCATGTAATCCTTTAAAAATAGAACTGATTTCAATGTTGAGAATTAGAATAGGTTGGATGGGGCAACATTTTGAGGCACTCTATTTTCTAAGAGGCAAAGGCCTCCTCCCTCACATAAACCTGGGTATGTGGAGTTAGCCATTGAATATGGACACACACAATGGGGTGAGTCTTTCCTAAAGACACAAAAACAAAACAACAAAACAAAACAAAACAAAATCCTGCCACAACCCACACAGTAAGCTCCAGATTATACGGCTGAGGCTCTCCCTTCTCAGAAGGGACTAGAAGTTGAATTTGGAGAATGCTAGCCAATACATGGATACTTACCTGTTTTAGATGGGATGGGATAATGAAGCAGTACAGTTTGGTACTGATGTGTCTCTGCCCTACTCACCCACCCCCCTCTTCCACTGTTCAAATCCTCAACAAGGATCATGGGTGCAGGATGAAACCAGAAAAATAGGCTGGCTCTATTAAAATTGTTTTATTATTTTTCTAAAATACAATGGGAAGCTATTTGAAGGATTTTGAACTATGGAGATGGTATTAAATTCAAATTTTAGAGAAAAATCACATTAAAGTAAGATAATTTAACATTCTAGTACTAACTACCCAAGTTAAAATCCTGTTATAGTCGGGCACCACTGATTAAAACCTTAAATTCTTATTCATTCTTATTATTTTTCTATTTTATTCTTTTTTTTTCTTAAAGATTTTATTAATTTGACAGAGAGAGAGAGAAAGAGAGAGAGAGCGAGCACAAGCAGGGGGTGCAGGAGAGGGAGAAGCAGGCTCCCCACTGAGCAGCGAGACTGATACAGGACTCGATCCCTGGACCTTGGGATCATGACCTGAGCCAAAGGCAGACACTCAACTGACTGAGACACCCAGGAGCCCCCTTTTCTATTTCATTCTTGACAATTGAATATCATTTCTTATTTACACAAGTAGTTCCTAATGATATGCTCTTTCTTGCTTTTTGTCTACACTCTTCAAAAACTTCACTGTGATTCCAAATGTTCAAAATATTTATATGTCTTTATTTATATCTAAATACAAATGTTATTCAGTAAACACGCGCTATTCACTGAGCAGTACAAACCAACAAAATGAGATGGCTTTCCTCCAGTGAGCAGTGAATTCAAACCAGAAGTGATGGGGCTGGACCTTCAGTGCTCCGTTTTGTTTTGTTTTGTTTAAATGCTGACGGGAGCTAAACTTAGGAACTCAACGTCAGCAGAGAAAAGCAAAGGGTCAGGGGTAAGAGTGGAAGAATTAGCTAAAAGGAGCTGGAGAGGCCAGGTATGCACTGATTTGTGTTACAGTTTTAGATTTTTTTTTTTTAAAGATTTTATTTATTTGACAGACAGAGATCACAAGTAGGCAGAGAGGCAGGCAGAGAGAGAAGGGGAAGCAGGCTCCCCGCTGAGCAGAGAGTCCGATGCGGGGCTCGATCCCAGGACCCTGGATCATGACCTGAGCCAAAGGCAGAGGCTTTAACCCACTGAGCCACCCGGGTGCCCCTGTGTTACAGTTTTAAAAGAGAGGCTGCCTGGAGAGTAAGAAGAAATAAGGGATGCAAGCCAAATAGTAATTTTTCTCAAAGCTGACTAAAATTTGACTGGGATTTATGGGCCTTGAGAGCTCTGTATGACTGCTCCATGTTTCTTGTACTTTTTTTTTTTCTTTTTGTGTATGTTTTTCACCCCTTGCAGTATGTTAACTTTAGAGTTTCTTAAGAATTAAATTAAAGAATTAAAATAAGCCTAATAAAAGTTCTGGGAGTAGAATTTTTGAAGAGTTTACAGGATAGATGAACATTTCATGTGACATTTCCATGTCTCTACATGGAAATACAGCTACACGTTTGTTTTATTATTACTATTTTTATAAAGATTTTATTTATTTATTTGACAGACAGAGATCACAAGTAGGCAGAGAGGCAGGCGGAGAGAGAGAGAGGGAAGCAGGCTCTCTGCTGAGCAGAGAGCCTGGTGTGGGGCTTGATCCCAGGACCCTGGGATCATGAGCTGAACTTAAGGCAGAGGCTTTAACCCACTGAGCCACCCAGGCACCCCAGGTTTGTTTTTATTATTGAACCAGGAAAAATCCTTGCCTGAATATATGATGTCAGACCTTATACCACACTTGCTAACTTATAATTTTCAAAAATGTATAATGATAATTCTTACATAAATATAAAAAGAACACATGTCAAATTTTTTTTAACTCATTTATGAATAAGGGAACTGCTAAGATGTTAAAACTAGTTCCCAAAAATGTGAAGAACAAACATCTACACGGGCTACCAGAATGATTTCACGAACTTGTTAATACATGCAAATTGGCTGTTATTCTATAGACCATAAAATGTAATATTTGGGGATCATCTTTCCTGAAAGGTGGAAATTAACTATAACTCTGGCAGACAAAATTTGCTTGGATTTTTATAAAAAAGGAACATTTGCATTATTATGGATAAGAAACATTTGCATTGTTACCCATTGCCTACAAGTAACTGCTTTCTCTGTAGGCTGTTAAGATGGACTAACCATTAAAGAACAAAGAGGGATACCTGGGTGGCTCAGTCGTTAAAGCCTCTGCCTTTGGCTCAGGTCATGATCCCAGGGTCCTGGGATCGGGCCCCACATCAGGCTCTCTGCTCAGGAGGGAGCCTGTTTCCCCCCCCACCACCACCTCTCTCACTCTGCCTGCCTCTCTGCCTACTTTTGATCTCTCTCTGTCAAATAAATAAAATCCTAAAAAAAAAAAAAAAGGACAAAGATACAATATTTTATATCAAAAAATTACTATTTCCCTCTGGCAGAATAGGCAATCAAAGGTTGTGGCACAGTTACTTTTTTCCATGTTATTATTCCCAAACTTAATACCCCAAACTTCAAATAATCTATTATCTTCTTTTCTCTCTGACAAGCTCCATTTTCAACTTAAACAACATTTCAGATCAAGTACACTCACTCAAATTCTTTCTGCAATGTGCTTTCAAAACACCCTGTACTTTTTATTCTTCTCTTTTTCCATAATTTTGTTTGATTTGAAAAGCTACTTGTCTAGTTAGTTCTCTCCACCTGACCCTAGGTTTCACAAAAGCAAAATGCTTGTCTGTTTTATTCATAAGTGTATCCTTCATCCCTAACAAAATGCCTAGTACATAGTAGATGCTCCATTAAGTATCCAACGAGTGAATGCATGTATTCCCTCAGTGCATCTCCTCCCCTCTGTTGGCTTCCAAGTAGGAAACAGACAGAGGTAGACTAACATTGATTTTTAAGAGGATTTTAACATCAGGTTGTCTGGGCTAGAATTCTAACTCCACCATTTGTTAGCTGCAGTAAGGACAAACACAAATTAAAAATAAATGACTTAATTCTTGGGGCACCTGGGTGGCTCAGATGGTTAAGCTTCTGCCTTCAGCTCAGATCCTGATCCCCAGGTTCTAGAATGGAGTGCCCAGTCAGGTTCTCCATTCCAAGTCAGGCTACCCAAGTGGGGAGCCTGCTTCCACCTCCGCCTCTCTCCCCTGCTTCTGCTCACTCTCTCAAATGAATATGTAAAATCTTAAAAAAAAAAAAAAAGGCTTAATTCTTCCAGTTAAAAATAAGAGTAGAGATTTGCCTTCCATCCTTTTCAATAAAGCCTTTACTTTAGAAAACTTTTAATCATAAGTACTTTCTCCTCTTTTTGAAATGCATATATATCCTTTCGAAAACCAGATAAACCTTTTGTCAGCTTTACAACGCAAGAATGCCTTTCTGAAAGACCTGAGAGCCATCTCTTTGAAGTGCAAACATTAAGGGAGTGAGGGCCCGTCTCCCAGTTTCCAGGGAAGTTGAGGAGTCTCGCTTAGGTGGGCACCTGGCTCCCAGTTGCAAAACTCTCTTGCCATAAATAAATAAGAAGTTTGTTCCCTCTGAATAAAACCAATTTGCTAACACAGATGGCTACCCCCAGTGCCAGGTAAAGTTAGGATGAATTCTGTACGATTAAAGGTACTATCCAGTCCTTACCTGAGGACTACGTTATTGTTTATGAAAAGAACATGTACAGAATGGGTTGTATCTGCTTGGCTACACAGAAAAGTGAGGTTTCTTTTGTTTTTGCAGTCTCTTATTGGATTGCCTATCGTGCATACCGCATTCTGCTTTGACGCTTATTCCATATTAACACCGTTTACTTTCTCTTCTAGCCTTTGTGAAGAGACTTTTCTGGGTTGGCAGGGTTTGATTTCATTGTCTTGCCCCAACACTGTAAGCACATGTAAGTTATTTTTAACTCTAAAACAGTGCCTCAGGGGGCGCCGGGGTGGCTCAGTGGGTGAAGCCTCTGCCCCCAGCGCGGGTCATGATCCCTGGGTCCTGGGATCGAGTCCCGCATCGGGCTCTCTGCTTGGCGGGGAGCCTGCTTCCCTCTCTCTCTCTCTGCCTGCCTCTCTGCCTGCTTGTGATCTCTCTCTCTGTCATATAAATACATAAAATCTTAGAAAAAAAAAACAACAACAGTGCCTCAGTTGTCTTGTCTATTAAATAAGAATAATAATGGTATTATTCGTGGGGTTACTGTGGAGATTTGGTGAATGAATACTATTGGGGAAAAATTTCTCCTGCCCTTCAAGGTCATTCTAGCTGGACTAAGAATCAAATTGACCCGAGACAGATTAATAGGAGAATATCAAATTTAATAGTGTGGGTATGGGAAATCCACACAGATGTGGAAAGTCCAAATAATGAGGCAATTTGATGCTTATATGAGCTAAGAAGAGGAAGGGGGGGTCAAGGATACAAAGGAGAGAAAGACCATTAACAGGAAGGTGAAAGGAGATGTTTGGAAAACAAAGATTGCCCTGTTATATAGATCCATTTCTTAGGTAAAGAGGAATCTCTGTTAATACCTCTCTTCTTGGTAAAGTGGGCAGTTGAGAGGGAGATAAAGATCTTTCCTGAATCTGCTGGGTTTTGATTTCTTTTAACTCTAAATAATGTTTATGCCAAAGTGGCCCATGTTGGGGCAGCCTGCCCTTGGCTCCTACAATACTAAAAAGAACTTGAAACCAATCCTGCTGCAAAGTGCTAGACCTGCCTTCTATAGCAAGTCCCCTGCTCAGCCACAGGGATCTTCAGTTGCGGGGCAGGTCTTGGAGCAGCACCTTGGTGAGAAAGGAGTGCAGCATGGGGTCTCCCAAGGAAATTGGAGGCAAAGCAGAATCCTCTCTCTCATATCCACCATTTTCAACTAACCTCCCAGATGGGTCCTGGGAAAGGAAGCCAAGGAGTGGCAGGGAAATGGCTCCAGGCATGGATGAAATGAGGCCCCCTATCATCTACCCCAGGACACAGATTCAAGCAGGGACAGTATATACTGAGTGCCTACTCTGTGCCAGCCATTGTTCAAAGAGAGTCCTTGCCTTATGAAACAAAAAGCATGCAAGCAAGTAGGATAATCGGAGGTCCTGGTAAGGGCTGCAAAGAAGACAAAATAGTAATGTGATAAAAAGTGAGTGTTGGTGGGAATGCAAGCTGGTGCAACCACTCTGGAAAACAGTGTGGAGGTTCCTCAAAAAACTGAAAATAGAGCTACCCTCTGACCCAGCGATTGCATTACTGGGTATATATCCTAAAGATACAAACATGGTGCTCCAAAGGGGCATGTGCACCAAAATGTTTATAGCAGCAATGTTCACAATAGCCAAACTATGGAAAGAACCTAGATGTCCATCAACAGATGAATGGATAAAGAAGATGTGGTATATATATACAATGGAATAATATGCAGCCATCAAAAGAAATGAAATCTTGCCATTTGCGACGACGTGGATGGAACTAGAGAGTATCATGCTTAGCAAAATAAGTCAATTGGAGAAAGACAACTATCATATGATCTCCCTGATATGAGGAAGTAGAGATGCAATGTAGGGGGTTTGGGGGGTAGGAAAAGAAAAAATGAAAGAAGATGGGATCGGGAGGGAGACAAACCATAAAAGACTCAATCTCAAAAAACAGACTGAGGGTTGCTGGGGGGAGGGGGGACGGGAGAGATGGTGGTGGGGATATGGACATAGGGGAGGGTATGTGCTACGATGAGTGCTGTGAAATGTGTAGACCTGGTGATTTACAGACCTGTACCCCTGGGGATAAAAATACATTATATGTTTATAAAAAAATAAAATAAGATAAAATAAAAATTTTAAATAAATAAATAAATAAATAAATAAATTTTTTAAAAAGTGAGTGTCTGGGCTGCTTTAGGTAGCTGGGTAGGAGACAGTCCCTGAGTGGGGAGCCACTGGCTGTTGTACACTTGCAAGGTGGCCACTCCGAATTGAGATGTGATACAATACTCACATTGGATTTTTTTTTTTTTAAGATTTTTATTTATTTATTTGACAGAGAGAGAGACATAGCAAAAGAGAGAAC
This sequence comes from Enhydra lutris kenyoni, assembly GCF_002288905.1. Classification (NCBI taxonomy): domain Eukaryota; kingdom Metazoa; phylum Chordata; class Mammalia; order Carnivora; family Mustelidae; genus Enhydra; species Enhydra lutris. Next base: position 38,569,093 of record NW_019154100.1, on the reverse strand, counting down.
ACAAGCAGGGGAGTGGGAGAGGGAGAAGCAGGCTTCCCACTGAGCAGAGAGCCTGTTGCGGGGCTCGATCCCAGGACCCCAGGATCATGACCTGAGCCGAAGGCAGACACTTAACGACTGAGCCACCCAGGTGTCCCTTCACCCTGGATTTTGAAATGAAATGTACACACTGGATTTTAGAGATTTAGTATGGGGGAAAAAAAGAACTTAAAATATCTCAACAACTTTTATATTAATCATAGGCTAAACTGGTAATATTTTGGACATACTTAGTTAAATAAAACATTGTTACAATTTCAAAACAAATAAACAATGCCTCCTTGAAGCACCTAGCTGGCTCAGTCAGTGGAACATGAGAATCTTGATCTAGGGGTTATGAGTTTGAGCCCCACTTTGGGAGGTAGAGATTACTTAAAAATAAAATCATTAAGAAGAAAAAAAAAAACACCTTCTCTAAATCAAGAAGTTAATAAACACTGGTTAGTAATATACATAACTGATCACCATAGCAGCTTTGGAGATGATGCTCTGAGACATATCTGCATTTAAAAATAGTATCCCAGGGGCACCTGGGTGCCCCCTCCTTAAGCATCTGCCTTCAGCTCAGGTCATGATCCCAGGGTCCTGGGATCGAGCCCCACATTGGGCTCCCTGCTCGGGGGGAAGCCTGCTTCTCCCTCTCTTGCTCCCCCATCTTGTGTTCCCTCTCTCGCTGTGTCTCTGTCAAATAAACTTAAAAAAAAAATTTAAAAATAGTATCCCAGAAGCCACAGTGTTCTAGATGGAAGTACTGTTGGAGGCTTTGACAGGTAGAAAGGAAAATGTTGCTGCTTGGCTCATGTTTGTACTTTGTTGCATGTTAGTTTCCCATCTGTTCCAGGTTTATGGGAAGTTCTGGACATACTTTTTCACATTGTGTAGTTTAACTTTTGGCTATTTTTTTTTTTAAGACAAGGACAGAATTTTTATTCTTATTTGTCCTTTCAAACTCATCTGATCACTCAATATTTTCCCAAGTTCCAAGTGACCCCCTTTGGTTATACATCAATTCTACCCTTAGCCATTTCTGTTTCAGCTGTGTTTTCAGTATTCTGGTCTTGTGTGTTTAGCAATTCTCATTTCATTATGTTTCTATTTTAATTTCTTCTCAAATAGTTTTTTTTAATGCATTATTAAATAGGAGGCAAGGCAATTTGAAGGGGAAAGGAAGTTATTTTGGTGATAATACAATAATAATTTTGTAACAAATTGTCCCTGGGGGTTATATGATAAATTCCAAAGCTGTAAAGTATGTTAGCAGCAAACATTTGCAATAAAGCCAATGCCAACTGCATGGAGGTTATTTCAGAAGTTGTAGGTCAGTGTTAGGGCCGAGTTCAGTTAACTAGAGACAATTCTTTGACATTAACAGCTGAAATAGGGCCACATTAGAAGTGCTGTTGTGTGATCACATTTTAGTGCCTATTATGTCTTGATTAAGACTCCCCTGGATATTCCTTTTTAATGGAATTTGAGGAATTAAAAATGGCTTCACAAATCACTTTTTAATCTGGTGAAGTAAGCAGGGAATAAAAAACACCACGCTGTCATCTTCAAGTGCAAGGAAAGTTGTAAATAAAGAAAACAAATTAGTGGCTGGTTCACACCTCATCAGCTACCTAACAACCTGTTACCAATTAATTACACACCTTTAAAACGCATGTACAAGGGAAATTATTCAGAAAGGGGAGGGTGGCAGATAAGTACCATTGCAGAAGAGGCTCTATTTAACTATTTCAATAACCAAGCATAAAGGGGAAGCATTTTTTTTTCTCAAGAATTATAGTCCCGAAAGTGTCATCTCTAAGTAGTCTAGCCCCAATGGCCTCCACACCAATTATTCACTCTAGACAGATAAATATTAGTTGAGGACCTCCTGGGAAATACAATCTCTGATATCCCCTTGTGACCTATTCTAATCTCCTCCATCCATCAGCAGCCTCCACTGGCTGTTTACTATGTTCGGAGCCCAATCCTGAGCAATGAGAGAAGAATTAGACCACAGATGACCAAGCTAAACACTACTGCCGAGAAGTCTGAACAGTCTCGCTCTGTGCTTCCCGTTCTGCAATATACCAGTTTCCTCTTGCTTTGCTGTAGTTTGAACAGAAGGCAATTGGAAACTATGTATACTGGACAAGGAATGAATTTGGGGTGGAAGCTAAGACTATTACGTGACTTTGTCTATACACAGCCTTGTTGAGGGACTCACATGTGCATGTGTGCGATTTATTTTTTCAAAATTATTTTCAATGAGTTAAAGACACCAAAATATGGCTTGGTAAATGCTAATGATATGAGGGAGCTGTCCTCCAGGATTTTGGTATGGATACTGGCTTTGACTCCATGGCTTATCTGGAGTCAATCCTTTTCTTACTCCACGCTCCAAGGTAGCCCTGTTAAACCAGGATAATCATAACCTACCCCACTGGACTGCTTGGAGGTACAACTGATGGAAATAATCCCAATGCACTAAGCCTGTGGTAAAGGTTAATTACTATTATCTTCCGTGGTATTTATGAAGAGTGAACGATGAGATTGGTTTTGTTGCCTGATCAAATCTATTTCCCATAGCTCTTACTGTAACTTATGATCTAAATTTTTAAAATGGTAATATGCTACGCACCTACTAAAGGTTCTACCTCAAATTAGCGCATTTTGAAATTCATAGTCTAAGCAGTTTGAAATCAGTTAACTCCACAAATTAATATACTGTATGTTCATTCCATTTGAATTATTTTTATTCCTAAGTGAATATTTACATGATGTGTATCCAGGGTCAGTTAGCATTAATTTATCATCTAGCAACTTAATTCTTCAGGGGGCACTACAGCCAAAAGACATCTAGACATTTCCATTTAAAAAAATATGTATGTCGGGGCGCCTGGGTGGCTCAGTGGGTTGAAGCCTCTGCCTTCGGCTCAGGTCCTGATCCCACGGTTCTGGGATTGAGCCCCACATTGGGCTGTCTGCTCAGCGGGGAGCCTGCTTCCCCTTCTCTCTCTGCCTGCCTCTCTGCCTACTTGTGATCTCTGTCTGTCAAAATAAATAAATAAAATCTTAAAAAAATATGTATGTGTTTATACAAACTTATGTACACGCATACATTTTTCCACAGTCTATAAGCTGTTCAAAATCATTTGGGTAAAATTCTCCTGGTTATTTGCCCAAAGACATTTGTTAGTTGGTTAGGTAAATGGTTGAATGAATGATTTGAGCAGGATGTATGGATTTTTATTAAATCTTTGCCTAGATATTGAGCATATCCATAGCAAATCTTCTCAGAGAGTAATGACCGCTCTCCACGCCATGTAGGTCAAATCCAGAATGCTTTTCTATAACACTTCCCAATCTCATTGATAAGCTTCTAAAAAAACTAGTTAATTAGTATGATATGGAGTAGTGGAAAAGATACTGCATCAAGTTTTGATTCTCTGATAATTATATGTTCCATATATTATTCTTGCATTTTCTAAAAGTAATGCAAACATATAAAAAACATAGATCAAAGGACTCCCGTAGTTTCATCCCTTCAAGATTACCACTTTATATATATGGCTTTTAAACAAAAAAATGCATTATTCTATATAATCTGTTCTGAAGCAACTCCTTACTGATGAGAATTTAGGTTGTTCTGAAGCTTTTCTATTATAACAATACTGGAAATAAACATCCTTGGACATATATCATCACTTACTTGTGCAAGCCTTTCACTGGTTAAATACCCAAAAGTAGAATTGCTCATTAAAGACTATCCACATTTAAATCTTAATAAATATTACTGATTAGTCTCCTAAAGAGACTAATGAATGCTCACTCATAAAGCAGGAGTTTGCTTTTTCCTGCCACTCACTTGCTTGTACCTGTTAGTATCACTCTTTCATGTGTTTGCCACTCTCAGATGAGAAAAGATAGATCTTACTTTTTATTTGGGGATTTAAGACTATTATGGGATTGACCACTCATTCACATGTTTTTGGTCATTTTCATTTATTTTTCCATTAATTATTGTTTACCTTTCACCTTTATCTCACCCCTATTTTCTAGTTCTATCACTTTGGACAATTCAACCTCTCTGAGGTTTTATTCATTATCTATACATTGTCCAAATGAGACACATCCAACACCTGTGCTCTTATCTTTGTCTCTTTCTCACCAACCTGATTTTCATCTCCATCTCACTTGGAAATGTTTTGTGAAAAGATAATTCCACCCCCCCAAAAGGTAAAATCATGGCTCTCATCCAATGTAAAAATGAACATATTTTAAATATTTTACTTACTTATTTGACTGGGGAAGCAGGCAGATGTTATACCAGTTCAATGAAAAGTCAAAGGCACATATCTCTGTGGAGTCAAGCAATGGAATTGCAAATGGAGGACATAGTGGTGTTTTCCTAAGGGAGGAAGGAAATCAGTTGAAACTCCATCAGACAAGACAGAATGTACTGTCTATCAATTTTTAAAGAGTTATAAAATAGTTCAAAGACTAGGAAAAGCTAGAGTTTGATAACACTGAAGTTTATGCCATATGTAGATACTGCACAATTTTCCACTGAAACATAGTATTTTCTACGGTCTCTTCCCTTTTGATCAAAAATAATCTCAAAAGATTATTCTTGACTACAAAATAAGATTGGTATTAGTGAATTTTGGCCTGGTTATTTAAATAGGAAACACTGCTTGACCATAGAGGTATTCTTAAGTTTGCTTTGCAGGAAGATTTTATAAGGAATCTCAGAATGGACTTTTAAAAGCCCCTTGTTACTTGCTATTCTGACATTAGGAGACTGGAGTGAGAACTCACCACTAGATTTCACCTGCACTGTCTATAAATCTGGGCAAATTCCTCTCTTTTCCAGTTCCACAAAATACCCTGACATTCCTGGACCTACCAGGAAGTGACCCTCCATACTCACTTGGAAGACTGGGAACCCTCTTAGCCAGGTACCAGGACAGTTTGCTTAATAGGGCTTTGTAAACACTTGTGCATGAAGTCTATAATGTTACCTTGTTTAAAGTACATGGTCATGGGGCGCCTGGGTGGTTCAGTCGGTTAAGCGGTCAATTCATAATTTCAGCCGAGGTCAAGATCTCAGGGTCCTGGGATCAAGCCCTGGGTTGGGCTCCAAGCTCAGTAGGGAGTCTGCTTTAGGATTCTCTCTCCCTCTGCTCCTCCCCCAACCCCAAATAAGTGAATAAATCTTTTTTTTTTTTTAAGTATGTGGTCATATTTGATTAAATTAGTATCATTCTCAAATATAATGCCTGGGTGTCCATATACAAAAGAATAAAGTTGGACTCTTTTCTTGCATTATACACAAAAGTGACCAAAAATAGATTATGGACCTAAAAATAAGAGCTGAAACGATGAAACTCTTAGGAGGCAAATCTCTGTGACCTTGGGTTAAGCAAACCCATCCTAGGTATGACCTCAAAAACACAAATGGTAAAAGAAGAATTTGATAGGACTTTATCACAATTTACTTCAAAGGGCACCATCAAGAAAATGGAAAGACAACACACAGAAGGGGAGAAAATATTTGCAAATCATGTATTTTATGAAGGACTTGGAGCTAGAATATATAAAGAAGTCTTACAATTCAATGATAAAAATTAATAATGCAATTTAAAAATGGGCAAAAGATGTGAATAAATATTTCTCCAAAAAAGACATATGAATAGCCAGTAAACCCATGAAAAGATGCTCAACATCATTACCTATCAGGGAAATGTCAATCAACATCATGAGGTTATACCACTTTATACCTATTACGATGGCAATAATCAAAAGGCAGATAATAAAACCGTTGGCAAAGAGGTGGGGAAATTGGAGCCCTGATACACTGCTAGTGGAATATAAAATGGTGCTGCCATTTGGAAAACAGCTTGGCAGTTAAACACAGAGCTACCTTAAAAACAGTTAACATGGAATTACCATTCGACCCAGCCAATCTACTTCTAGGTATATACCAAACAGAAATGAAAACATCTGTCCACACAAACACTTGTACATGAGTGATTATAGCAGCATTCCAAAAAGTGGAAAACAACACTAACTAAGTCTCATCAACTGAGAAGATAAATAGTGTTATATTCATACAATGGAATCGTATTTGACAATAGCAAGAAATAAAGCACAATCACAAGGAAGGAAAGGAATCCAATCACAAAAAGGAAGGAAGACAATCACAAGAAAAAATAACCTCACATATTGTATGATTCCATTTGTATGAAACGTCCCAAATAGGCAAATCCAAGTTGGTGAGTTTTTGGAACAATGGGGAGTGACTGCTCATGGGTGCCAGATTTCTTTCCGAGGTGATAAAAATGTTCTAAAATGGATTGTGCTGATGTTTGCAGAATACACCAAGAATCACTGAATTGTACACTTTAAATGGTTGAACTTTACAGTACACGAATGATATCTCAATGAAGTTATTATGTAAAGAAGAATAATTGAAAGAATGACTGACCATTCTTTCATCTGATAATCTGATTCATTCAGACTGTTGTTGCCTGATATTAGGCAAAGAAGTGCCAGGACTCTGATAAATGGAAACACATTTTGGGCAGTGAGGGCATTAACAAATCTCTAGGAACTTCACGGTCTGACTTCAATTTCTGAAATGTTTGTATTAACAAGACTTTACTCAGGTAAGTTTTACCTAGGATAGGCTAAGCATCTCTTCTGGACTTGACAACTCTTCCTAGACAACTGAACAATAATAGTATATCAAATAAACCTGCCTTTTTTTTTTTTTCTAGCACCTCCCTTTCTATGACATGAAAGAACAAATCTTTGTGATTTCAAAGGAGCCCTCTGAGAGATTTCATAGAAGATTTTAGTTCTTTAGGGGTCCTCTGTTGACTTGAAGAACACAAAGGAGTTTGGACACCAAAGATGACCTACTTCCTTTGGGCAAAACTACTCTTCCTTAAAAAATACAGAAGTACATACACAGCTGAAGTTCTCTAAAACTATGGCTCCTAAGTATGATCTAAACCACATTAATTCTAACTTATAATAAAAATAACAAACTTCTGGGACACGTAGGTGGCTCAGTTGGTTGGGCCAATGCCTTTGGCTAGGGTCATGATCCCAGCGTCCTGGGATCTAGTCCCACATCCGGCTCCTTGCTCAGCAGGGAGCCTGCTCCTCCCTCTACCTCTGCCCGCCATTCTGTCTGCCAGTGCTCACTCTCTCTGACTAATAAATAAATAAATAAATAATCTTTTAAAAAAAAAAAAGTAACAAACTTCTAATTCACAGAGAAAACTGGGGAGGGGCTAATTGTCTGTCAGTCACACATCAGCCTTTTGTAGCACAGTCGAAGAGCTCATGAATACACATAACGCGGCTCTCTCTACAGCCACTTGCCATCATTTATATACATTTCCCAAAGTGGCAGAAATGAGCCTACTCATTATGGACCCAAGAGATAGCCTCATAAAAATGAGAAGCAAATGGATATAAACTTAAAATTATGATCACTAATCAGTATTTCAGTATTCTATCGTACTATCTTGAGATACTTGCTATCATACTAATTATCAAATGAATGTCCTTTAATTAACTCAAGTTTGTATTAGCCTAAGGTTTTAAGTTAACTATAGATCTTGTAAATTGTCTTCAAACTGACAAATGACAAAATGTAATTACTGTTGAAATGGAGTTGATCAGAATAACGATTTAATTTGGGTAAATACAAATTTGCATATTTCATAATCTTAAACATTAAATAGAAGTAACATAAGAAACTTCAACCAGTAAATCTGTTTAAGATTAGAAAGCATATATCCAAGTAAAAATTCACTCTTTTATATACATATATATTTACATATATATGTATATGTATATATCACTAACAAAGCAGAGAAGACATAGCTATTTTTTAAAAAATAAAACAAGTAATCCTAATTTGTCTCATTTAGTAAATTCTGTGAAAGTGCATTCTTAAACATTTCTGGGCTGAATACTTTTTAAATCCATCACATTGAAAATATGAAGAATTCAATTTCCTTATTTTCTGAGAGTTTTGGGATTATTTTAGTGATATGTGTTTAACTTTATAAGTCAATCAAAATAAAATTTCTTTAATTTCAGAGACTTTATAATCTAGTTTATTAACACTATTGAAAGTAAGAAAATATTACATACTCACAGAGTGTGAGAGAAAGGTTTTTCTGAATTATAGTAACATATACACACACTGAGAGAGGAAGAAAGCTTTCAACTTGCAATCTGAAATTTTAGCCATGGGTCGAGTGTAAACAGAGAAATATAAAACTCATCAATTTAGATATCACCTTCCCAGTGGGCACAAAATTCTTAGTTAATTTGATCTCAAAATAGACAAACAGAAAAGACTGAAACACCAGATTTTCTGCCATCTCTCTTCCAGCAGAGATCTCTGTCAACTATTAATCCACTTACAGAGATCTTCAAATAATCAGATCATAAAACCAAATTCCCATTAATTACTGGAAAATAATGTATTGGCTACTGTTAAATAACAAAAGTTCAACTGAGGAAATTTAAAAGATCTAATTGGCTTTATTAATCAATTCATGAATCAGGCAGCATCTTGCAGAGCAACGAGAGGGGAGCTCCAAAGGGCTACAGGAAAGGTTCTTAAAGGTACGTAGGGTATAGAAAAAAGGAAATTATTAGCGAAGGCCAGGTCACCCTGCCACGGTGAACAGGAAGGGCTTATCAGTAAATTTCCCAGTGCTGATCAGGAAATAACCCGGTTAAAGGTTACATTCCTGGAGGGGGGGTTGAAACTGCAGTTAAGTTAGGTATTAAGTTTAGGTTAACTTACTTCTTAACCTAAGTAACAGCATTTTGGGCCTTTTTTTTTTTTCTTTTAAAGATTTTATTTATTTCTTTGAGAGAGAGATAGTGAGAGAGAGCAGGAGAGGGGAGTAGTTCAGAGAGAGAAGCAGACTGCCCTTGGAGCTGGATGCCTGATGTGGGACTCGATCCCCAAACTCCAGGATCATGACCTGAGCCTAAGGCAGTTGCTTAACCAACTGAGCCACCCAAGCACCGCCCCCCCTTTTTTTTTAAGCACCGCAAACAATCGAAAACCCAAACCCAAAATATAAAACAGGCAGAGAGGAAGCTTAAAATTAGAAAAGCAGTGAGCAAAATTCTATTGCTATTTTGGATTCACTTTTCAGAATCAAGGAAAAGTCAACTTGGGCATACACTGCCTACAGAGTGTGCGTCTCGGCTTATGAAGTTTTCCTGGCTCTGGTAGGTAAATCCACTGGGCACCTCAGCGGAACCTCAAACACTGTTAAAAGATAATTTTCTGAGAAAGGTAAAATCACGACTCTCATATGGATATAAAATGAGCATGTGTTAAAGATTTTATGTTACTCATTCAAGGAAGGAACCAGGTAGATGTTATAATAGGGCTTATAGGAGTCAAAAGGCACAAATTTCTATGGAGTCAGGAAACGGAATTGCCAACAGAACCAAAACCACTGTTTACACGAGAGAATGGGAAGTCTATTGAAATTCTCCAGAGCAGACAGAATGTGCTTGTCTCTCTACTTTTACAAAGAGTTGTAAAGTAGTTCAAAAATTTTGAAAGGCTAGACTCTAATAACCCAGAAGGATATATGCTATACGTAGATCACGCACGGCTTTCTGCTGAAACACAAATTTACTTTTTCTACAGTCTGTTCTTCTGGATGTCTTTATTTAGCAGCTGTTCATGTCTCCTGTAGACCCCATAAATGTTTAATTGCTCTTCAGAAAAAACCTGGCTCTCACAGAACTAGCAGTTGAGAAAAGATTTCTACTTATGTGGTAAATGCAAAGTGGTTTTATTAATACTTTTCCCCTTTATGTGATATTGAGCTACCCATTTAACTGATTTTTTTTTTCCATTTCTCTATTAGTTGTTTGGGCATCATTATAGATAATACGCAAAAGAAAGTAAATTGCTTGTAGTTGGGAACAATTGAAGTTATAGGCTGAAGTGAAGAGGCCCAAAGATCACTTAATTAATGGATTGGTTGATTTCATGATCACTCATGGGTTGTTCTCCATGTGGTAGGCACCATGTTTAAAGAAAATGCAGTTTCAGCATTCAATAATTTTGAGTTTATCTGGGGCAGTAGATAAGGAAATAAGCACCTATAGAGAGCGGTGAGAATATTTATTATAATACAGGTATGCAAAGGATGTCTTAGGACCACAGTCTGGGAGTCAAAGTCACCTAAGACACCTAAGCTGAATCCTCAAGGAGCGAGCAAGGTCAAAGATGTTGACAGGGAGATTCAGGGAGAGTGAGTAACAAGGCCACGGGTCGGAAAGCAAGACAGCGGGCTTCATTCTGGAAATGACAATTCCTTCCAGGAGCTGGAGCAGGAAGAGGGGTGTGGGAGGTAAGGAAGGGCAGCCAGATGAGGTAGGGGAGGAAAACAGGATCACACCATGGAGGAACCAAAGAACCAGGGCCCTCACCAGCAGGTGAAGCATTTTAAGTTAGGGAATTCCACGATCAAATTTGCATTTAAAAAAAAAATCAGTCAAGCAGCAGGGGAGGAAATGGATTGGTAGCACTAATGTTTCCCAGTGTACATTTCATTAATGATTCAGCACAGACTTTTAACTGATGCTCAGGTTCCCCCCTGCAATCTTTGTTTACAATGTTTTTGGCCCATAGCCACAGCTTTGCTGCATTTTGAGTGTAAGACTGTGACTTTGACATGGAGGATGAATGAAAAGAGATGAAGGGAAAAATGATGAAATGAAGCAGGGCCCCACAAACTACAGCTTACAGGTCAAAATCTACTGCCCATTATTGTAAAGAACTCTTTATGGGCACACGGGCACGCCCCTGTGTCAGCCTTGTCCCTGGGTGCTTTTTTGTCACACAGTGGACCTGAGTAGTTTTGAAAGGGTGTACAGAACGCCAAGTTTGCCCACCCCTGATAGGAAGGGTTGAAATGTCTGTTAACTTACTTAGTTTATTTGATCACTTATTATTTATTCCCGATATTCCAGAGGATTTATGCAAATATTTGTGGCCAGCCCAGTGCAAATTTTCAAACCTTGAAAGCTGGGCTGGTCATAAAGCTTTTCAAAATGACAATATTAATGCCATGTAGAAGATCATCCTATAGGACATTAATTCTTCCAAAATCTTCTAAGAAGGGACAGAAAAATCTGGTTTATATGCTATTGAGCTTGATTTATTTTTGTTCAAGGAGAGATACTTGGAAATGGATACATTTTTAAAATACTCTGCAAAACTTTCAGGACCTTGAATTTGACACTCTCAAAGACAGAAAGTACAAGTTTGGGCACTGAGTATTAATAGTTATGATTTTTCCTGGATTCCTGGTTTCATATCTCTGGGCTTAGCGTCTAACACCCTATTCATGGGAGAAATGCACTGTAGTGTTTTGTCATGGACCAATTTGAGCATCTTCTCCGGTCCCTATTCTGAGTAAGGCTGCCTTGGATTGCAAAACAGGCACTTTGCAGAGGCTACAGACTGGGAGAGGTCATGCAGTTCACAGCTAGGGCCTGCAGTGCCCTTCACCAAGCCCCACAAGCTGCCTGCTCAGCCATCCGTAGCTCAGACACTTTGAATATTTGGAAATTTAAAGAAAAGGAGCAAAAACCTGTTAGGTTTAAATCTTCTGTAGTGTCCTCCAGAGACTGACTGGGACACATGCATGAGCAGCATTTACTTAATAAGAAACTCCTTTGAGTAGAGTTGAAGCCCAGAAAACAGTGATGTTTAAAAAAGAAGAAGAAGAAGAAGTATATCTCAGTCCTTGATTGAAATTATCCAACATTTTGGGAAAAGTCAATTTGCATAACAGTTGGTGTTTCACCTCCTGGTGTTAAACCCATCTTCCCTACGCTGTCTTTTTGGATCTGTTAATCAAGTTTTCTGCCTTCTCTAGACAGCAGTCTAATTGCTTATGTCCTGCAGAAACCCCTTACCGAGAAAGAGATTTAATTTGTACCTTAATCCAATATTTTTATGCAGTATGGTAAAACACTATTACTTGCTACAGTATTTTGTCAGCTTCATCATTAGTTCCTAATAGAATTCCTTCCTTGACCTTAATCTGACTTTTATTTTTCTGCCACCTCTGTCACAACTTCTGGGTTTTTGTTTTTGTTTTTTTTTTGACCCAGCATATCCTTTTCTGCCAGAGACAAATCATCATCACCACCCCAAGAAATATTGATTGCTTGCCCGCAGGGGGCACTTCACTGTACCTTGTAAGGTGGGATTTTTACCAGGTTTCATTAGCTTTCTTCTGTGATGCAGCAGAAAAAACAAAACCAAAACCAAAACAAAACAAAGCAAAAAAAAAAAATAAATAAATAAAATAAACCCACCCCAAAACAAAACAAAAAAGCATTAAAAAACCCAAAACCAAACAAACCAAATCCCAACAGTCACCCACTTTGTGTCATTCCTTATATCTAGAGAAAATGAAAAAACACTATGCCACAGTGTGAACCACACACTAATGTGAATCTCAAGAGAGGTGATTTAATGAGAAATGTATTTAAACCTCTAAGTACATTAGCCCTGCCCTTCCACCCTCTTTGGTTTTTTGTTTCTTGCAGGCATGACTTTCTCTTCCATCTACCCTTTTCCTTTTGCCCCCATCTGGCCTTCTGACAGCAGCAGGATGAGTGTTAGCTATGTACTATTATTTGACATCCTTCTTTTTATAAAATTGAATTTCTTTTGATAAATGTCAGAAGGGGACACACATTCTTCAGTAAAATGAGCTCAGCCTGGAACAGATTTGTCACTGCCGCCTCCCCAGTCCTCTCTTTTGCTTCTGACAAATACTGTATGTCCTGAGCTTGTCTGTCCTTGGTGACCTTAGAGAAATGGAAAAGTGATCCCATCCTTTCTGATTTCAGCACTGTGAATTGTCAGAGATGGCAAGTGAGAGATGATTTAAATGTTTACATATTCTTCCTTTGTTGCTGTCCTCTCTGAGCCAATGTATATCTGGAAAGATGGCAGAAGAAAGCAATGTGAAAGGCGTTACGTTAAATAAGGCTCTTTTGTATTTTGGTTTGGAAACTCTTAATACCACAAATATTCTCTTAGGTTTTCATTTCCCACATCCTTTTAAGTATCCTGATAGAGGGATCAATTTGAAACACAGCTGATTTCTCAACATGGACGTCCTCTAATGGAATATATTAGAAAATGAAAATTTACATGAAATAAACTTCAACTTTACTGCAGTGTAGGGAGGAAAACTGTCTTTTTCTTCTACCTTTCTAAGTTCTCTATTGGGAACCCTTCAACAAAAGACATACTAAGGAAAGAAAAGCATACACATTTATTTAATGAAAGTTCTGTTGGGTCCGTAATCAAAGGAACGAGACTGATACAAAGTGAAAGTCAAGCAAAGCTTTATTTCGCGCCAAGCATGGAGAATCAAACTGACCTCTTACAGAGAGGGCGACTACCCCCAGCCTCACAGACTAACTTTTAAAGTGCAAAGGCCATGTGGTTGAGCCTGGCCACACACAGGTAGCCAATGAGATTGTAACACACAGAGAAAGCTGCACAGTCATGCTAGGTCACACACGAGTGACCAATTGAATTACAATTTACCCTATAGTAGATATTTGAACTAGCCTATCACCTTGGTCAGAATTGGCGCCCAAAAGGAGCCCAAAAGGTGGGGCCCGCACTCCTTGGTAGCTAGGGAGACAGTATGCACGCCCCACTGATTGGATGTCTCCACCTGGCCTGACCCACCCTTGTATTTGGGCTCTGTTACCTGGGACTGGTTTCCCAGACTTGCTTTTAAGTAAGTTCCTGGGGGTGGGGGCGGGGCAGGGACAGTTTAAGTTTTACTGCATAAACAACAAAATCACTGTTTAACCGGATGGAGCTGCTCTGGCTAAATAAGCCCTTACAGTTCTATGTAACATGGAGTCTACACAAAGAAATGATGACTCAAAGAAACGGTTTCACCTGAGTGTTTCAATTCTATGTGTGATGAAGAGTGGGAAGTCATGGAAAGCTAAAACAGGGTGAAGAGTATGAGCTAAGTGTAGCGCACTGGGGAAGAAGTGGGTACTTTGTAAAGCCTATTCATTCAGATTTCTTTCTGGGTCCCTTCATCTTTGGAGATAAAGATGCTCCTTTCCTCCAGGTGTAGGTAAGATAAGGAAGCTGAAGGACTCCTTAAAAATCTGCTTTTTCCTCCTTCTCCTGCTTCTGTTCTTGCAGGGACCTGCGCTCCCACCTTACACTTGACTCATAATATATGTCCCCTTGTAAAGGGCTAGGAGTTAATGATTTATTTAGAGACTTTCAGTGGAATAGATAACATCTAAGGAGGAACCAGGCAAGAATGACCAGATGCAGCTGTCCTGTGCTTATTCCAGACCACTGGTGCTAGACATCTAGGTACCAAGATCCCACGGCTCCAAGAAATAAGTGACTTATGGAGGACACCTGGACCCTTGTCCTTGTTCTAACCAGTTCCTGGATGCACAAAAGGACACATATCCCTCACCACAGTCCTCAATAAAAACCTCAACCCTGAGCAAAGATCAGACTCTCTCTCCTTTCCTTTCTGAATCTCCCACTCGTCTGTACTTACGCTCTCTCTGTATCTTCAGTGAACTCTGCTCTCACCTGCCACTGCCTCCCATTTGATTCCTGTCCTATGCGTAGCCAAAGCCCCTCTAGGCTCATCCTCCCAGACCCCCTCTGGGTCCACAGACCTGGCCTGCCTGCATGAGAGGGAGGGCACCTCTCACAGAACATTGGATGGCCTGTTGCCGGGGAAGTTCAGGAAGTCTCTCCCGTATGTGCCTTTTCCCAAATTCCTTCAGCTCAAAATATTTAAGACATCAAGTTGTCATATTTTGGGGTAACCTTTCCTGAACCCAGTGAGTAGATCAGTCTTTTTCTGTGTGCATGATAACATTGTTATGTTATTCCTGTGTCAAAGCAGCCCTGAATAGCAGAAATGGGATAAAAATGAGTATGCTAATGTAGTGATACAAGGTATTATCTTCTTTTCAGGTAGTTATGCTGTTTGGTGAGTTAGAGACTACAGCACGTGGAAGTGTCACACAAAGGAAACTTGATTTGCAGCAAATATGAGGATAACTTCCAAAGCCTTTACTTCCTTAGCAGAGATGAGTGCTTGCTTAAAAACCCTTTTATTTAGGGTTAGGATGAATATTCAGAAAGGGGAGCTTTGTCATCTCCCCTAAAGATAGCCAAGCCTATAAGAGCATCCTATGTTATGTTAATCATAATCATATGATTATATCAATACAGCTAACACCGAAACACCTAGTTCAAAGTCAAAATGATAAGAGGAAAACTGTACTCTAAGATAGCGGACCAAACCAGCAAGGGAACTCTAGTCTCTGTCTCAAAGCCTTTCCAGTTCTTCTTTCCTACCCCATTTCCTGCACACACGGCATGCTCCAAAAGTACCAAGTATGCAGAAGTAGAAGGGTATAAATTACCCTCCCTGCTTGTGCTCTGGGCTCAGAACTTTGGAGAACAGCCTCCCCTGGGACCCCCTGGTGTTAAATAAACCTCTGATCCTCCAAAGTCTCCGAGTGCCGCTTGGTTCTTCCGCCAGGATCCAGTCCAGGTTCAGTAACATTTGGTTCCCTGACTGGGAAACCCAACTATGCTGGCCCACTGTTGCCGCAGGTTTGGGGCCATGGCGGGGCAGTGATGGAAGGAGGGATCCTCAGGGAGAAGGCGCGCCCTGCCTAATCTTACGCTGTCTTTCCCCGGTTGCCTCAGGCTGGTCTGTCATGACGTTCCCACCCAGACTCAAAGGAGATTTGGCCGTGAAGACCCGGTCCCACCGTTGGATTCTGGTAAGGCCTGGGGCCCCAGGACCCAGACAGGCCCATCAGTGAAGGTGGAAGGGGTAATTTATCACTCCCCAGACACCTCTTAGAGGCCTCACAGGTAGGGACTCTGGTGGAGGTAGGGGGAGGTCCTTAAGGTCAGGAACCCCCGAAAGGTCACGATCCCAGGTGTCCCTCAGGATGGGGGCTTTAAGGAACATTCCCAAGCATCTGCCGAAACTCCCTTTGTTTTGGGAAATTCCCTGCCTTATCTGGCCGGACATGGACTGCTATCCCCCCCCTTGTTGGTGGGAAAACATGGCGTCTGCTCCTTTGGAGCTAATGAGCTCCTGAACTGGGGAACCCTTTCTCTGCCCTCTGGAAGCACTTTGTGTCTTCTGCCTCCCCAAACCCCTTCTCCTGTTTCTGCACCACCTTGGGTGCAGCCTCCAATACTGGCTTCTAGACAGTCCTCGGTGCCTCAAGCACCATGGCTTCTCCCTTCACTGTCAAGGAGCAAGAAGAGCATGCCCAGTACAGAACACGAACCTCTCCAGATTTCCCCATGAAAGTTGACCATGGAGAGGATCCAGGTGGAACATAATTCAGCATTTAAACTAAGTTTGTTGGTTTAGTTAAGACAGATGTGTCTTTTAAGTTATCTGTGGTAAACGTGAAACTTTTATTCTATCAAGGTTTACTGAAGGTCAAATAACCTCATGTTATCTCTGTTGAGTTGTTAGTAAAAAGATGACTAAAGTAGTAAATTGTCTCATCAAAGTTTTCATCGGTAATTGTTAAAATAGTTTTCAAAGTCTTTGGTAACCTGAAACTTTATAGTTTTGCTTGGATGACAAATGGAATCAAATTTGTTGGACATCTGGGTTTTTCCAAACGGGATAAAGTGCTAAAGCATTGATTGCTGGACATAGGTTTGTGCTTTTGACTTACTGCAAAGAACTGAGGATATATAAATCTGTTGGTAAACATGTTTTGTACTTAACTGATTCACAGATTTGCCATTTAAGAATTCTGGTGTAGGCGCACCTGAATGGCTCAGTGGGTTAAAGCCTCTGCCTTCGGCTCAGGTCATGATCCCAGAGTCCTGGGATCAAGCCCCTCATCATCTGGCTCTCTGCTCAGCAGGGAGCCTACTTCCCCCTCTTTTTCTGCCTGCCTCTCTGCCTACTTGTGATCTCTATCAAATAAATAAAATCTTTAAAAAAAAAAAAAGAATTCTGGTGTAACAGTTCACAATTGGTTACTCCTTAGTTTTCACTAGAGATCAAGGTTTCCAAAGAATGCAAAATTCTGCTAACTGTAACTAAGACTGATGGAAATAAGGGAATCAACTCTGTGTGTGGAAAAGTAGAAGATATGTAAGAAAGATAAGGAATGGGAATGCATTTTGTTGAAGGTAAAAGAAGGTAATTTTGTCCTAAATGAGATGGTTGTTTGGAAAGAAATGGCTTGGGACAAAACCTGAATGCATAGGAAAGTTGTAGAAGGTTTGTGAAGGAGATCTTTGGAAATGAATTCTAGGTGTGATCAGGATGGACTAAGATTGAAATGAATTTTAAAAAGACATGGGTATAGAAAGTTGGTTTTCTCTCTGTTCAAAAAGACAAAGTATTCTCAATTGTTGGTCTGCTCTTGGTAAGAAAATGCAAATAGTTGTTTTCTCTCCGCCTGCTTAGAAAAATCAGTTTCTATGTCTTGTGTTTATCAGGTCTTTAATATCCCTAATCCTATGGAGGCATGTGCTTTAAAACTGTCTAAGGTTTTAACAAACTTCCCCAAGATTTAAATCATGAACAATGTTTTGTTGACTAATTAGGCTTGCTTGTTTGGTATGTAACATTCCGCTTCAGGCTATTGAAGTGTTATGTATCACAGAATAACTGAGTTTCCTTGTCAATTGTATCATAGTGAACTCTCCCATCAGATCATTAACCATGTCATTTCTGAGTATGTCATTTATAATTGTTCTAATTCTATTGTAAAATGAGTTATATCTTCAAAGAGAGTCATAAAAGGACTTTTAGGATAGATACACATATTCAGTATATTAAAAATCCTAAAACTGAAATGAGTAAAAACTTCCAGAACTAAGAATTTACATTCAGACTGAACAAGAATCAGTAACTTGGGACTAAATGAACCAAAAAGATGATTAAAATTTTATGATCCTTGTTTGAAAAACATTGATGGTTCCTTAATGTTCACTCTTACTGATTAAGGAAACGTAAGATTTCTACGACATACAGAAACATGATAAAATAATAATTTGTAAGCAAATTAAAGCATTCAACTTTTCTCTCTATCTGAACCCTCTGAAACTCAAAAGGTCTCAGTAAGTATTCCTTCTTCCATGGCAATCAGTCGTTTGCATAAGTTTAGTGAGAATCTGTTCTCCTTGTAATAGGACACCATTGGAAACATAGGTTATTTTACCAAGGCTTTGACTGGAATGTCGTATTTGAGAAAGACATGCATACATACACTCAGATATGACCAGATAGCTTTAAGGAACCAAGGTTGACTTTATGAAACCTGGAGCCATAAAGGCTCTTGGAACTGTTGGCCTGATATCTTTCTTAGAGAGGTCCCAGGAACCTCATCAGGTGAATAAAGAATGTCACTTCCTGGCAGGTACAGGACCCTCAAGATACTTTGGGGACTTCATGAAGAGGAATCTGCCCAAATCTTGGAGGTATTGTAGGCATGTCTGATGGCAAGTGCATGGCTTGGCTTCTGGCCTGGAGAGGCTACTAAAAGTTCAACCTAGTGATTCCTTATAAAGTTCCTCCAAAGCAGATTCTAAAAGATCTATATGGTCACTCACTGTTCTTGCTGAGCTTATGTAAATAATTAGGCCAGGTTTGTTAGAACTGAACTTGTTTTTCAAGTAAATTAGTCCTAATTTGGCTATCTCTGGAAATGAGGGTTATTTTAGAGAGAAAAATTACATTTAAATACACACCTTTGTGGAGGTTAGTTCTAGATTTGATTATCTTTAAATGATTGTTGTTTACCTAAGCTAGACAACTTGAGGTAAACTTCAGAGAAGTTGCACCAATAGCTCGTTTAGACAATCTTCTTGTTTTTATTCTTTGGGGATAATAATAACTGGGCCCCATGGCACATGATTAGACAACTGGAAAATGGGATTGATTCCCCCCAAATTGTATAACTTATCACCTTGACCAGTTCTGTGTGGCAGGGATAATGAAATCATTATCATCATGGTATCAGAGCATACCCCACTTCGTAGGGTTAACTATGGACTTGTGGGGATAATGGATGACCCCACTTTCTTTATAATTGGATTGGGTAATGCACTTGGGGATAGCCTTATCTCCTGAGACAAGTTTTCCCCCACTTGCCAGTGATCCTTTGTAATTAGAATGTAAACTCTTTACCTCAAAGAGGTCTTAATGGTATTTTTCAGTCATATTTATCCTAGAAGCCACCTCTTTTGAGGTACAGTTGCAAACAAAAGCTTTAGCTAAGCATACAACAGTGGTCCTGGTTAAAGGAGCTTCAAAGCTCACTATGGGACAGCCCCTGACTGTAGTGACTTCATATCAGGTCCAGAGTGTCTTAGAAACCAAAGGCCACCAATGGATGATGGAGGCCTACTTATTAAATACCAGGCTATGCTGATAGATATGCCTGAAATAATACCTAAAACCTGTCAGACTTTAAATCCAGCTACCCTTATGCCTGGACCTGAATGTCGTACTTCTATAGAGCATAACTGTTGGAGGTCATTGATCTTGTTTATTTTAGTCAACTGGATTTAAAAGATTGCCGCAGCTATAATTCACCTCAAGGCTCTATGGCAGGCCACCCCCGTAATAAGTAGGCTTAGAGGAGACCTCGAACAGATTGGAAACTTAGAAGTGTCCCAACACCTCCAAGCCCTGGGAAAAACTTGAAGGCACATCTCCCGAGAAGCTTTAGAAAGGACCCTCTCAAACCATGGTGCACAGGACCCCACACTGTTGTTCTAACCACCCCTACTGCCCTCAAGGTCTTAGGTGTCACCCAATGGGTCCACTACCTTAGAGTAAAGAAGGCTCTCACCAGTTGGATGAATCACACCACTGGAAAGCCCATCCAGATCCTATGGACCTGCTCTGTCTCCACCTTTGATGAGACCCTACCAACTGTTGGACATCTGTTCACCATGATCCCTGGCTATTGTCGGCACAATATCCCTCACCCCAGGAGTTGGACTTTACGTCAATGCCTCTTCTCCCAGAAACATTTTATTGTTGTTGCTTATCAGGCAGCCTTAGGAACCTAAAGATGGATTGCTGAGTTCATAGAAAACACTGTTACCAGGCGAGCCACTCCCCAGATACTAGCCTTGTAGGGCCATTGTAATAGATGATAATGATGCCCTCTAAACTAGGTGTTTAAAAGGGCATCAAAGGGGGGAATGGTAAGGGAAAAAACTGTGCTCTGAGATGGCCGACCAAACCAGAAAGGGAACTCCAGTCCCTCTCTCAAAGCCCTTCTAGGTACTTTTTTCCTACTTCATTTCCCATGCGCACATCAGAAGTACCAAGTATGCAGAAGTAGAAGGGTATAAATTACCCTCCCTGCTTGTGCTTGGGGCTCAGACCTGGAGAACAGCTTCCTCAGAGCCCCCCCACCCCCATCCCCCGGGGTTAAATAAACCTCTGATCCTCCAAAGTCTCCGAGTGCCACTTGGTTCTTCTGTCAGGATCCAGTCCAGGTTTTGTAACATTACGAGAAAGATTTCAATTAGATTTTACAAATTCTCCAATAGTTATTCAATGGTCATTGAATGAAATGGATCATTGAACAATTTATTGCTTGGACAAACTGTTAGTTACCTCTACTAGATGAAGATGAGGTGCTGAGCATAGGATGGACAGAAAACTAGACAGACAAGGTTCTTGCCTACAAGGGACTTAATTGTTAGTAGACAAGTAAATTAATCTACAGATTAGGACACTGTCACCAGTTGAGGTTGAAATCAGATCATGATGGGTCCTCTTCCCCATAATGATTGTTTATTGTTGGTGAACACCTATCCTAACCATTTTAACTAATGTCTGGTTTCGTCTTTGACACTTACAAGGACACGCTCATTGGGTATAGGGCCCATCCTAATCTGGTGTGATTTCATCATGATCTTTACGTTATTTACATCTGCAAAGATCTTATTTCTTTTTTTTTTTAATTTTATTTATTTATTTGACAGGCAGAGATCACAAACAGGCAGAGAGGCAGGCAGGGGGGGCGTGGGGAGAAGCAGACTCCCTGATGAGCAGAGAGCCCGATGTAGGACTTGATCCCAGGACCCTGAGATTATGACGTGAGCTGAAGGCAGAGGCTTAACCCACTGAGCCACCCAGGCACCCAAAGATCTTATTTCTAAATGAAGTCTTATTTTGAGGTTCTGGGTGGACAGACATTTTATTTTATTTTTATTTTTATTTTTTTTTAAGGTTTTATTTCTCTAGAGTAATTTTAGGTTCATGATAACATTCAGAGGAAAATAGAGATTTTATTCATATACTCTCTATCCTCCAACATACATAAGCTCCCCCATTATACATCCCTTCTCCCCCACCCTCACTGGCAATCACTGATCTTTTTATCATATCCCTAGTTCTGTATTTTCTAGATATCATACAGTTGGATCATATAGTATATAGTTTTCTCGGACTGGCTTTCTAATTAGTAATATGCACTTAAGTTTCTCCATGTTTTCTCATGGCCTGATAGCTTGTTACTTTTTGGTGCTGAGTAATACACCATTATCTAGTTATACCACAGTTTTTTTTCCCATTCAAAAAGCAGGACATCTTGGTTGCTTTCAAGGTTTGGCGGTTATGCATAAAGAGGCTGTAAATGTCAGCATGCAAGTTTTTATGTGCAGATATGGTTTCAACTCCTTCAAGTAAATACCAAGGAGCACAATTACTGCATCCGATGGTAAGTTTTGTAAGAAAACACCAGACTGTCTCCCAAAGTGGCTATTGGACAGACATTTTAGAGGGACACTGTTAACTCACTCTACCCCATATACCTGATTAGTCATTGTGGCAAGCTATTGTCCACCTAATATCCAATGCCTCTTTATTCCAGGATAATAACTTTTTTTTTTTTCTCAAAAAAAAAATCACAATGTGATCAGCCCCTAGTTCTAGACCATGGTCAATCTCAGGCAATCAAGACATTCCTGTTTCCCACTTCCCCAGTGTCTGCTGTGGCTAGAGGCTGCCACGTGACTCTGCTCTGGCTAATGACACCTCGGGTCGGCTGTGAAGGAGAAGGTTGTTCAACAACATGATGCAAAAACAAGAGAACTTAGAAATGTTGCTAAATTGTCAAAATTCTGCACCAACACCAGCACCTGCCTACCTGCAACTGCTTAAGTAAAGTAAGCCTCTACATGGGAAGCCCCGTTTAGCAGAAATTCTCTACCTTGCATGCAAATGCATCTTTAATTGATTTACTCACCAAGTTCAGTTTATTTTCCTTTTGAAATGTCTCTCCTATTTATTCCTTCTGATGGGGCTCAGGGCAGGCCACCCCAAAATATGCCAAAGTGGCATATTGATTATTTTGAATTAAGATTACTTGAGAAACAGCTGGTGCAAGAAAGATACCCTGACCCTGCTTTCTCTCCCCCTGAAAGCAGGAAATGAATCTCCCATGCGTGCCAGGAGATGGAGTGACATCCTTATCAAGGAGATAGAAAAATCAGAAGAGAGAAGAGAGATAGAGAAGACTATGTGAACAAACTCTGCTTAGCCTAAGTTTCTTTGTCTTGTCAGTTGTTCATGAATTTATTGTTTTTTTTTGTTGTTGTTGTTGTTTTTGTTTTGTCTAAAAGGTATATAAGAAGCCTACTTTGGTTGCTTTTTGGGTCCTGTATCTGTGAGACCTCCATATATATGAAATTAATTTCTTTCTCTCCTATTAATCTGTCTTGTGTCAATTCAATTATTAGACCAGCCAGAAGCACTAAGAGGGGTAAGAGGAAAATTTCCCCTCCCTGACACTTCCTTTCCATTCAATCAAGTCTTCCTCATTTCTCACTAGACAATTATAACATCCTAATTAGCCTCCTAGCCTCCCTGCCTCATTCTAGACTCATCTTTTCCCTCTGGGCTCAGGAGTAATTGCTCTGAAACACAGATTATGCTCTCTGCTCAAAAACTTTCCTCAGCCCCCAGTTACTAAGAGAATAATGTCTAAACTTGCTGGCACTAATGATCTGGCCTCAGTCTATTGTTTTCTGGTCTCATTTATATCCACATCATTCACGCTCTCTATAGTTTGCATATCAAATTATTTTCCTAGACATACTGTATATTCATGTCTCAGCCTCTCTCCTCAGTTGGGAATAATTGTGGGAATCTTATTTATCCCTCAGAATCTAGCCAAACGCGTCCTCTTCCTTGAAGGCCTCCATAGTCATCCAATGGAATTCATCCGTGAACCGTGAACTCACGTAACATGTTGTTTGTTCTTTTTGTCAGGGAGCAAGAATTCCTGTCTCCTTCTAGGGTCCTTCTAGCAGGACTAAGAACAAAATTGACATGAGACCATTAACAGGAGAAAAATCAAATTTAATAGCCTATGTATGGGGAATCCACACAGACATGAAAATTCCAAAGACATCAGGCACAATGAAGTATATACATCATCCTGAACTAATAAGAAAGGGGGGTGCCTGGGTGGCTCAGTGGGTTAAAGCCTCTGCTTTCAGCTCAGGTCATGATCCCAGAGTCCTGGGATTGAGCCCCGCATCGGGCTCTCTGCTCAGCAGGGAGCCTGCTTCCCTTTCTCTCTCTGCCTGCCTCTCTGCCTACTTGTGATCTCTGTCTGTCAAATAAATAAAAAAATAAAATCTTAAAAAAAAAAAAAGGAAGGGGTTGGGGTCTAGGGCTTCAGAGGAAAGGAATGCAATTTATAAGGCAATAGGAGTAAGAGCAAATGCTTGGTAATTAGATGTTTGCTCTGTCATACAGGTGGGTCACTAAGATAAAATTTATCTCTGCTAATAACCCTTATTCTCAGAAAGACCCCCAATTTAGAGTCTTCTATGTAGTTAAGGAAGGAAAAATAATTTCTCTTGAGCCTGCAGTCTCTCTCTTTTCTTTCTCTCTCTTTTTTCTTTTTCTTTTTTTAAGATTTATCCTTTTAGTTTAGACAGGCAGAGAGAGAGGGAGTGCGCATGTGTGCACACATGTGAGCTGGGGGGCGCAGAGGAAGAAGGAGAGAATCTCTAAGCAGGCTCCCACCTGAGTATGGAGCCCATGGGGACCCCAAGATCATGACCTGAGCTGAAATTAAGAGTCAGTCACCCAACTGACTGAGCCACCCTGGCACCCCAAGCCTTATGGTCTTGATTGCCCTTAGCTTGGAATAATCTTCAGGGTAAACTGGCCCATCTTGAGGCAGCCTGCCTTTTGCCCTTACATTCTATTTCAGGTGGTCTTAGGCTTTAGAATGTTTGACTTTCAGATAACTTGCACCTCAGTCCAGTGTGCACATCTACACATCTCCTTTTTCCTATGCTGAATGTAGACTTTCATCTTTCACTGATAAATATTTTCCATTTTCACAAGGTGCTTCTGACTGTCAGATATTTGATCTTGGCAATGTCATTATCTCCTTTATAATGCTGGTGCAATTATTTAAGTATCCTACTGCATTTTACTCAATATTTATAAACATGAAAGTGATACTATTAATGAAACTATAATTGAGACCAACATTAAAGTCATGAGTGGTCTCAAATTTGCTCTGCCTTTAGATCTAATAAAATGCTATGAAGTACAACTTAATTGTTCTTAAATTGGTACACCATGTTTAATTGGGAAGAAATGGTACAAAATTGGAGAAATACAGGAGTACATTGTTGAAGGTTGTGACTTGAAATCCAGGTCTAGTAATGGGAGAAAAGGAGACATATTTTAAATGGTGGAAAATACATTGCAATTATTGCAATCAGCTGCAAAATACATTGTAATTATCCAAAGGCAGAGAGAAGAATCACAGGTCCTGAAAGCTGTTAATTTCTTTTTTCAAGAAAAAAATGAGGATTGATGCTCTTTTTTTTTTTAATTAAAAGTGTTTAGACATTACATTCCACCATTTTATCATCACACTTTTTTTTTTTTCAAAATCCCCATTAGTAAGTCCTTCCCAAAATAGAAATAACTTTTTAAAAAAGAATATTAAATGCCATCTAAGAGAGGTAGAGAAGTGTACACTGAGGTAAGAAATTACTTTAGAGGGTGCCTGGGTGGCTCAGTGGGTTAAAGCCTCTGCCTTCAGCTCAGGTCATGATCCTGGGTCCTGGGATCGAGCCCCACATCAGGCTCTCTGCTTAGAGAACCTGCTTCCCTTCCTCTCTCTCTCTTCCTGCCTCTCTGCTTACTTGTGATCTCTATCAAATAAATAAATAAATAAAATCTTTTAAAAAAAATTACTTTAGAAAATTACTTTTATTGTCTTTATTTAATGTTGTATCTACAAATAATCACATACACATTCTAGAACACTTAGGGGTAAGGTAAACCACACATTTGTACCATAATTACAGATTGCATAATACATTTAGCTCTGTGTAAAGAGAATCCTCCACTTCTGCAGTCACAGGAAAGGGGGGAGATATCAATTAATTGGGCTCCAAGAGAATAAAGAATTCCTGATCCAATAAATTTAGGAATACTGGTTTCTAACTCCTGTTTTGGAGATTCAAAATACATATTAGCATTTTGAAGAAGTCCCAGTTTTAAAAAAATCCACTTAACTTTGTTTAATGATTTATTTGTTAAGAGGAAGAATTTTTTTCCCTCAGCATACCTATTAGCAACTCTTTCAGGACACCTGGGTGGCTCAGTGGGTTAAGCCTCTGCCTTCGGCTCAGGTCATGGTCTCAGGGTCCTGGGATCGAGCCCCTCATCAGGCTCTCTGCTCAGTAGGAAGCCTGCTTTCCCCCTCTCTCTGCCTGCTCCCTGCCTACTTGTGATCTCTGTCTGTCAAATAAATAAAAATAAAATCTTAAAAAAAAACAACCCCAAAAACCCCCTCTAAAAACCACAACTCTTTCTCCGCAAAAGAAAGAAAACCGTATAAAAAGCTAAGCAGCTTTCTCTTAATCTCAGTTTGAGAAGAACTAAACCATGGATTTCAGGGAAAGAAATAAGTCTTACATTGAATTTTCTACTGTGCCTAGCACAGTGTTTAGTATAAAAGCTCTCAAATGCTCATTAATTGATTAACTTCATGAAAGAAAAAAAAAAAAAGGAAGACAATTTGGAGTGTTTGGTGCTCCAAAAGAGTTTTGAAACCTACTTGAGTTCCAGGTAATAATCTTTGTATGTGTGGTAACTACACATAACATAATTTTTACCCTTTCTTTAAGTGTACAATTTTAGTGGCGTTAAGAACATTCATTGTAGTGCAACCACCACTGCTTTCTATCTCCAGAACGTTTTTATCATCCCAAACAGAAACTCTGTAACTATTATAGGGGAGGATTAAAGTTTTCCTTGACTTTCTTAGGGTCACTGGGTGCATCTGGAAATTAAAATGACAAAGACAAATGAACAGAAAAGCATACAAGTTTATTTAATGTAAGTTTTACATGACCTGGGGGCATTCATAAGGAAATGAAGATTCATAGAAATGGTTAAACCTGAGTTGTTTTTTTCTTTAAATTTTTAAAATGTTTTTTAAAATTTATTTATTTATTTGACAAAGAGAGACACAGTGAGAGAGGGAACACAAGCAGGGGGAGTGGGAGAGGGAGAAGCAGGGAGGCAGGTGTGGGGCTCCATCCCAGGACCCTGGGATCGTGACCTGAGCCAAAGGCAGACGTTTAACGACTGAGCCACTCAGGTGCCCCGTTTTATTTATTTATATATTTTTAAAGATTTTATTCATTTATTTGAGAGAGAGAGAGAGAGAGAGAGAGCACAAGCTGGGTGAGGGACAGAGGGATGGGTAGTCTCCCTGTCAAGCAAGGACCCCAATGCAGGACTTGATTCTGGGACTCCAGGGTCATGATCCGAGCTGAAGGCAGATGCTTACCTAACTGAACCACCTAGGCACCCCAACGTGAGTGTTTTTATGCTAGGTTTGGTGAAGAGAAGACAGTCATGGAAAGTTGTGATAGGACAAAGATGACCTAAGTGTAATAAACTGGGGAAAACCTAGCAAGACTTGTTCATCAGATTCTCCATGATGTTCCTCCTTTTTAGAGATAAGGATACTCTTTTTCTCTAGGCATAAGAGAATTCCTTCCACAGGAGGGTTTTATGACTGGCTTCAGGGGAAGGTCATAAAGTCCTTTCTACACATGCCATTTCTCACATTCCTTCAGTTTGAAACATTCGATATGGGGGAAAAAAAATGTGAATTGTTTGTATCACTTGGTCCAGATTCAGTGTTCTAGGGAAGAGAATCCGATTGGCTGAGTTTAAGTCATCTGTCTTTGTTCTAAGAACCAAAGAGCTTAGAGCTGAAATTTTTGCCTACCTCACTTGAGATTCTCTATAATTAGAAAGGTGTTTGGATGCTGGACAGATACCACTGATCAGGGATAAATTAGGCCAATCAGATTTTCTCCTTGAACATTGCTGAATGGAAACTGCTAATTTTAGCCTACCATCCTTCATCTGTCAAGTGAAAGAGGTATAAACTTGGGAGATGTTGAATGGCCATGATCTACCTGGTGTATGAGAAAGCAGAGGAAGCCTATCTTCTGAGGGAGAAAAATAAAGCAAACATGCAGAAGAAGAGATGAGAGATGAAGAAAGGTCTGGTAGATTTTCAGCTCCTTCCTTGGGCTTGACGCTCTTCTATACTATTAAATTATTTTCCTGCTGAGGTAGGCTCAAGATAGTTCCTGTGGCATATGGTTAGGGGCAACAGAGGCTTCTCTTTATTTTTTTTTATTTTTATTTTTTAAAGATTTTATTTATTTATATGACAGACAGAGATCACAAGTAGGCAGAGAAGCAGGCAGAGAGAGAGGGGGAAGCAGGCTCCTCGCTGAGCAGATCATGACCTGAGCCGAAGGCAGAAGCTTTAACCCACTGAGCCACCCAGGTGCCCTGAGATTTCTCTTTAATACAAAATTTGTACCAGGGGCAGAGTTTGGAATAAGACATTCTTAATCAGAAAAAAATAGTGAAGTCAAGGCAGGCTATGTAGTGGAAGGAGCAGGGATGCAGGGAAGAGGCCTCCCCCACAACCCCAGGGTTGGTATAGAATTTTTTTTTTTTTTAAGATTTTTATTTATTTATTTGTCAGAAAGAGAGAGAGAGAGAGAGAGCGCACAGGCAGACAGAGTGGCAGGCAGAGGCAGAGGGAGAAGCAGGCTCCCTACAGAACAAGGAGCCCGATGTGGGACTCGATCCCAGGACGCTGGGATCATGACCTGAGCCGAAGGCAGCTGCTTAACCAACTGAGCCACCCAGGCGTCCCAGAAATTTTTTGATCTTATACAGCATTAAAGTAACTAGTTAAATTTATTTACTGTGTTGCAGAACTGAGACCATTGTCCATCAAACTATCAGGGGCCTTATTAGAAAACATTACATGAATTTTTTTAGCTGTCAGTAAAAGAAGAATTTTTTTAGCTGTCAGTAAAAGAAGCTAAAAGCGGAAGAAAAGCCATCAAGTTGAATTTGCATGACTGGAAGTATAAAGAGAAAATCTGAGCTTCCAAACAGATTGCGGAGGTTCAGATGAAGAAATAAATCAAGGGGGTGTGACTCTCCTTTTTGTGGATAATAAAAATGTCCTAACTGGGATTCTGGAAAGAAGAATGAGGATATTCTGGAGGAATCAGAAAAGTTGGGAAACACTTATCTTATCCTTACCTCTTCACCCTCATCCTTCCAATATACCTCTCGCTAGATAAAATGGAACAGGGGCAATGTACCGCAGCTGATCAGAAAGGAATTCTGGCAGTCTGACTGCCACACCTCCGACCAAGTTTTAACTCACATCCTGGAGCACAGTGTGGATGACAGAACCTTCAGAATTGCTTCAAAAACAAACAAGCAGGGGCGCCTCGGTGGCTCAGTGGGTTAAAGCCTCTGCAGTCGCTTCAGGTCATGATCTCAGGGTCCTGGGATCAAGCCCCGCATTGGGCTCTCTGCTCAGGAGGGAGCCTGCTTCCTCCTCTCTCTCTCTCTCTCTCTCTGACTGCCTCTCTGCCTACTTGTGATCTCTGTCTGTCAAATAAATAAATAAAATCTTTAAACAAACAAACAAACAAAGAAGCAAACAAAGCATAGAGGCCTGAGTGGAGTGGCCAAGTCCTGGTTATTCAATTCAGAAGGTGGAAAATTCTCAGTGCATAAACCAGCCAGACTTGTGATGTTGGATTTCAGGAAGTGGAGTCTAAATGAATGTGACAGCCAGCCAAGAAAACTTTATAGGGGTTGCAGTGCCAGTAAAAAAACCCTAAATTTGGTAAGAGGGGCCCTTAGCTGACTCAAACCAGAGGGAAATGGAGACTCAACTCTCAGGAAATCTTCCAAGCCAATCCAAAGGGATAGTAACACCAACTGGAAGTTCACCATTGCATCACTAAGAACATTGCCAAGGGATTTAAGTCAAAATTACGCCCTTTTAAGTCACTGGTTCGTTTGCTTTTCATACTGTCACTGGCTAACAGAATAAATCCCATGTTCTGAACCAGTAACCACTATGTGTTTTCTGTTTCTCTACATGGGCATTTCCCTCCAGTGTAATATATTAGCTATATTTGGGGGGTGGTTCCATTTGTAAATCAATCCACTCATTGTAAGAAGATGAGAACAGAAATAAAACTGGTTTAGAGGAGTAAATAAACATCACATGGAAATCATGTAGAAGAGAAATGGCCCTCAGACATCATTTTGGGGTGTAATGGATTATCTGTGACTTTGAGTAGTCTTCCGCAGGGAAGCATATATGAGTAATGTTGTGTGTGCTTGTACTTGAACATGAAGTAGTTGGACATTAATATCAGGAGTAGCTTTGTAATGTAGAGTTAAAAATGTGTGCACTTCTTATATGTGTGCAAAGAAAGAGTGCTTAAATACTGATGCCTTCCCCATGCAATGACCTGAGTATACTTATTGGAATATCTGCCTAGCCATTTTCCCAGGAATTGCCTGTCCTGTCCATAATGGCTATCCACTGCCAGCCATGGGTTTTCCTTGAGTGACTGTGCTAGAGCTATAACTGGACCTAGATGAATACCTGGTTTGGAGTGAGCCAATTGGTTTTCCTATTTCCAGAGATAGGAATTGGTAATTGTGGGAAGGGTATCCTCTTTCCATCTCCATGCCTTAGTCCATCATATAAAATTCTCAATCTCTTGAAAATACAATGGAGAAAGTTTCTTCCCTTCTCTCCATCTTTCAGTTTCTCATCCCTGTGGAAGTTGATGGAGTGTTTCATTTAATTGGTGAGTTTAGGAAAAGCGTCATTGAACGTGTTCTGACCAAGTTCTTTTCCCTCTTCCTGTATGTAGGTAAGTGGAGTGTGCTCACTTCCTGCATGCCTCCCCTGTGAGGTAAGTATGAGATAAGCTCACCAGGCCAGGCCTGCTTCTGAGATGGAAGAAATGCAGTTGCTTGTTAATCTGTGACTGAACGCATTCAATTCAAGGGGAAGTTGCAGAAAACTGTTTCTGCCCCAAGTACAAATCACATTCTCCAATCTAGTCTTCGGAATCAGAAAGGAGAATGTTGTGATGAACCAGCACGGTAAAGTCCAAAATAATTGAGACGGCCAGTCCTTCTGGGTTTGTTTCTTAAATAATAGAGATGTAAACTAGGGAGGTTGGAGTAAATATCTTCCACCTATCATGTGGCTCAGAAGCACAAAAATTACATCTGTAGAGAAAGAGAATGAGCAATTTATAGAAAGAAGCAGAGTCAAGACACAGAGCTCTGATGCCTTCTGTCCGCATTTGGAGCCCTGCTGCAGTAAACTAGCCTTAGGTTCTCTGAAATAGCACTCAGTCTTAACCTGTCTTTCATTTTTGCTTAGGCTAGCTCAAGTTGCTTTTATAATTTACCAAGAATCTTAACCAATACACTCTCTGAATTTCATTATTCGCATCCATAAATGGCAATTTTAATACTTGCCCTATGTATCTCACTAGGAGAATAAAATGAGATAATAGAGACAGATAGAATCATAAAGTCTTAAGAGGCCCTTTGATAATATCCCCAATAAGTGGTTGTCCAGCCTTTTTCCTTGACAGGAAATCACTATTTCTTGAGGCAATCTGTTCTCTTTTCAGAGTTCTCTAGTTGCTAGAAAATGGATGTATATATGAAATAAAAATTTTCTTCCCATCTCATTTATCCTAATTCCATCCTCTTGGGTCACAGAGAATAAAAGCAATCTCTCTTGTTCAGGACAGCCCTTGAAGTATATGAAGATAGCTAGGAAATTCTCACCTACGCCTTTTCTGCTATAGGCTGAGTGTTTTTAGGTTGTTTAAGCATATATCATCATTTCCCCACATCAGAGTGCCTAGAATGACCAAGTAGGTTTGGACACATGAGTTGGAGAAAGAAAATATTTTGATTAAGTCTTTATTATTGAACAAAAGAAAAGAGTCTTTTTGTTAATAAGGCAATCAGTCAAGAGCATCACCTTTTTATAGTGCTTCCAAATTCCTAATAGATATCTTCATGATTCAGGAAAAAAGTAAGAATTCCCAGAAATTCTCAAATCAGAAGTTATTATGTATTTTTTATTGTACTTATGTGTTTTTAATAATGATAGGTGACTATAATAACAAGCAGTGTATCATTTTTCAATGGTAGGGTTGTACTAAAAGTTTTAGAGGTTTTCTGTAAACAAAAGGACAGAACAGTAAATGCATGTTACAGGAGTATATATTTCAACATGTCAAAAATGATCTTTATCTGATAATAGAAAAAATTTCAAAATTAAATATAAAATAGAATTGATTTAAAAATTGACAAAATATTAACAAAAATATTTAAAAGTAACAGATATTTGGGTGCCTGGGTGGGCTTGGTTGGTTAGGTGTCTGACTCTTGATTCAGCCCAGTTCTTAGTCTCAGGGTCATGAGTTTGAGCCCTGTGATGGGTGCCATGCTGGGTGTGGAGCATACTTACAAAAAAAAAAAAAGTAATAAATATTTAAAAATATTTCTAAAATAAATATAAATTATATATTTATATATATAAATTAAATTATAAAATAATTTCTAAAATAAAAAAGTTTAGAATGCATAAGCATAAATTGCCCGATCTGGTAGACTCAATCTCTTTTTTGTAACAAATGACCTATACAAAGAAAATTTTCTTTCGTGTTAACATTTGTGGAATTGTTAAAAATGGGTTCAAAAGCATCTTGAAGTTGGTGTTATAGCACACATAACTTCATATAAGGTCATTTATTTTGTTTGCTTGCCTTGATTTTGGAAATTGGTATTGATAATTTGCTTTCGATACTTTGGATTTTAGATTAGTTTCTGATTTCATGTTGTAATAGTCCACAACAATTCATATCTTCTTTGCATTTCCTCTCCTAAAGTAAATACAAAAAGGACTTCTGGTTCTGGCCAAATTGAAATATCCTCATTCCTTCTAGGTCCTAATTCCTACAACTAAAATCCCTAAGCATAGTTCAAAAATAAGCATAGGAAGACTCTGTAGGTTCAAAAGGAAATGGACTATTTACACATCTTGGGACTTGAGGGTTGACATGACAATGGGTCTCCTGGGTTTCGTTGTTGCCTCGCGTGTGTCCTGGACAAGGCCCTGCAGGAACTTCTAATCTGGAAGCACCAACATACACATAACAAACAAACAAACAAACAAAAATTAAAAAATAAAAATAAAACGGACTCCAAGAAAAGCCTGTTTAGGCACAACTTTTTGGCAATACCTGCCCTACTCCAGTCAAACACCAGTGGAAAAACAGCACCCTTCCCTTTCTTGAGGTTTTATGAAGGCCAAGGAGAACGCTGACTCTCCACCCCATTCACTGAAGGCAGGCAGCGACGCTCTGACTCCCACACAGGTGGTGTTGATTGGTTGAGTGGGAGCTGACCTCTGACCCCCTCTGACAGAGGCAGGTCTTCTCCAGTTCTTCATCAGCGTGGTATCAACAGGGCCCAGCACTGAGCTGAGCTTTACCTCTACACTTGGCAGCAGCCAGACTTAGTGAGGTGAGGTAGTGGGGTGTAGGTTTGTCACAACAATGCCTGGGTTCCCACCTCACCACCTACCCACTGCCAGGTCAGTGGGGCCTAGGAGGGAAAGCCTCCATTCCCACGCAGTACCAACAAGACTGAACAAGTTGGCGGGATTCAAGTCTAGTCAGTGCTCCATTTTCTACCTGAGCCCCCATACCCGCTGTTAAAGGGCCCAATAGGTTGCTGAGCCTCTACTCCCAGAGGAACGGCTAGTTGTATCTCTGCTTTCTCCCCCTGCTGTCAGTGAGGCCTGGCACAGAATTCAGAACTAAGGGGCCACCCCAGTCCTGCAGTAACAAAATGGTGTGCATCGCCTGTCCACTTTCCCTCTCCCTGGTGGCCCTTCCTCTCGGGCATCTAGGCAGTGCGAGTGAGTGTTTCACTTCCTTTGGGAAGGCACCTCACCTGACAGCATCAGGGCAGTGTGAGTGAGTGCTTCATTTCTGCCTGTGGTATTGGTGGGACCCACTGGGAGGCTGAACATAACAAAAATCCCCTGGCCCTCCTGCTACACCTTAGCGGGGCACTGCTTGTTTAAAAGAGAGTAAATGAAATCCAGAGTCTTAGAATAGCCACAGCATCCAGGATATAATTGAATATTACCCATCACACAAGAACAAGGAACATCACAACTTGAATGAGAAAAGAAAATCAGAGGCCAAAACCAAAATGAATGAGATGTTGGAATGAGCAGACATAGATTTTAAAGCAGCCATCATAAAATTGGTTCAATTAACAATTGTGAGTCCTCTTGATACAAATGAAAAAATAGAAGATCTCGGCAAAGAAAGAAAAATTCTATGTATTAAAAAAAGATCCACACAGGAATTGTAGAACTAAAAAACACAATAACAAAATAAAAACCCTACTAGATGGGCTCATTTGTAGAGTGGAAATGAACTGGTGAACTTGAGGACAGATCAATAGAATTTACCCAACCTGAACAACAAAGAGAAAATAGACTGGGGGAAAAAAAATGAACAGAGTCTCAGGAGCCTGTGGACAATAACAAAAGAGCAAATATTTGTATCCTTGAAGTTCCAGAAGTAGAGGAGAAAGAATGTGAGACTTACAGTATTTAAAGACATAATAGCTGATAACTTCCTAAACTTGGTGAAAGACATAACCTTGCAAATTTAAGAGGTTGAGCAAACCCTAAATAGGAAAAAAAAAAAAAAAAAAAAGAAAGAAAGAAAGAAAGAAACAAAACAGAGAAATCCATGGCAAGACATCCCAATGCTTCTGCAAACTAAAGACAAATAAAAAAAATCTTGAAAGCAGTCAGGGAGAAATATTACAGTGTTTACAGAGGTATAGCAATTTGAATGAGAGCAGGTTTCTCCTCTGGCAACAGTGGAAGCCAGAAAGAAGTTGTCTTTTCCTTTTCAACATTTTTCAAATATTGAAAGACAAGGATTGGCAATTCTCCATCTGGTGAAAATATCCTTCAGGAATGAGGGAGATATAAAGACATCCTCAGATGAAAGAAAGGAGAGAATTTGTTAATTATATACTTTATTCATGAGCAGTTTAAGCTGTTGATAAGTTATTTTATATTGATTATTTCTACTAAATCTACTAACACAGTGTTTTCAGTTTTCAGAGTTATCAACAAGAATGAATTTGGGTTTTTTTTTTTCCCCCACTTTAACAAATTTTTGCTATGCGCAGTTTTCTTTTGAATTGTTTCTTCCACAAATAGTTATTATGGATTGTTGGTTTGTAATTAGCATCTGGCTAATTCATGAGAGAATGTAAGCCATCCTTTCAGATATGTTAGGATTGTCAATCAAAAGCCAATTAAAAGAACTGCAAATGTTACCACTGTATAGTGCCAGGAAACCCGTGGACAAAATACATGACAGGTCAGGGTCCTCGGTGTCACTATTTCCTTCCTTTGTGGATCTAAGGATTTGTTCAACTGTTGATAGGAGAGAATCATTTAGCAAGGCTTAGACCTTTCCATTCCCAAGAGATAATTTACACAAGTCATGCATGATAAGGGAAAGAAATGAAAAAAGAATGAAAGGAATGAGCTATTCTTTAGCCTTTAAAGTTGATGCCGTTTATCTTGTTTGCTGCTTTGTTATGTCTCTATAAGAGAATGGAAGAACCCTGCCTCTCAGTGTACCAAATACAAATTGGCCACATGTTAACTGGACGGCATCATTATTAATTATCTTGTATATGAAAAAGGGCTGTAGGTCCCCTATCTGTGGAAGAGCAAGGAGGGCCTGTCCACGGAACTTGATTTTTATGCTTCTCTCTTATTCTAGTGGTTCCCAGACCTTTAAAATGCAACATGGATAACGTCAAACCACGAGCAGAAAATGTAGAGACTTCGTTGAAAATGCTTCTGATCGATATTTATGTTTTAGGAGGTCTGACTCTTTACCTGACTTCTACAAATATCCCATTAATTGATTTGGAGGAAAGGCAAAGAGAAGGAAATCTTCTTTGACCATTGATCAAAAATCATCCTATAACACTTAGAGAAAAAAGTACTGTCTCTGAATATGTGAATCTGAGTCATTCATGTGTTCTAATCGGTTTGTGAACTGGGTCCTGACTATTCACACTGCAGGCTGACCAAAGAGCAAACAGCAAAGAGTAAAGACTATCAGGGGTTAAACAAGGTAAAATTTTTCTGCTTCAAATTTGGCAAGGCAAGGCGGATAGATTCAGACCATAAGGAAGCAATAAACCATTTTTTAGATTCAAACAGGTTATAACCTACTTACATAGCAAAAGCAAGTGGAGCCAAAGGTGTCAGCCCCCATGTTATTTACATGGGGTGGCAATGAAGAGAGGGCCCAGCTAACTGTAACACGGATGACAGGATGCTCTTCATTTGAGAGCCAATGCCATGCTTCAGATAAGCATTTTTATAGCCTGCAGGCCTCCTTTCAGAGGGTGAGGGAGAAAGTTTCCTACCTCATCAGGGCCCAGGAGGCAGGGAGAAAGTGTCTCATGACAGCCTTCCTCACAGATAGGGAGGCAGAAGAGAATGGTGTGGCCGATGGCAGTGTTTACAAGCCTCTCTGATCCCGTGTTACGGGAGGATCAAAGGTCATTCCACCAAGACTGGGATCTGCTGTGGTTAGGCCTTAGTAGGCCTGTGAGGAGATGTGTAAGCTTTCCAGGGCACCATGGTAGAGCCATTCCTCTACATTTAGTTTCTGCAGCCATTTGTGTGATTGTGATTTTGTTAAACAAAAATAATGACTTTGGCCTGCACAAAATTTCTGAGATTAAAAAAAAAGATCAAGCAGAATGATTATTCCAGTAAAAAGAAGTTATACTAATAAGAAAGTCTTCACTGAACC
The DNA here is from genome assembly GCF_002288905.1 of Enhydra lutris kenyoni. Lineage (NCBI taxonomy): Eukaryota > Metazoa > Chordata > Mammalia > Carnivora > Mustelidae > Enhydra > Enhydra lutris. Next base: position 38,532,627 of record NW_019154100.1, on the reverse strand, counting down.
TGAAAGTCAGTGATTGGTTTAAAAATTCTAAATTGTTATATAAGAAATCAATCTCAGGGGCGCCTGGGTGGCTCAGTGGGTTAAAGCCTCTGCCTTCAGCTCAGGTCATGATCTCAGGGTCCTGGGATCGAGCCCCGCATGGGGCTCTCTGCTCGGCAGGGAGCCTGCTTCCTCCTCTCTCTCTCTCTCTCTCTCTCTGCCTGCCTCTCTACCTACTTGTGATCTCTGTCAAATAAATAAATAAAATCTTAAAAAAAAAAAGATATCAATCTCAGTCACTTTATGAGATTCCATTATTTGCCTCTTGGTTTCTACTCTCCTGCCCACTTCTACCCCTAGCCTTTTTCTCCACGTTTGCCCTGCTTTGTGATGAATGTGATGAACGTTGATGAATGAGAAACAGAAGGCAGGAAGAATCTAGTAGAAAAAATTGCTTGTTTTTTCTCCTTCTGAAGGACAGTTCTGCTGCAGTCCCGGGTGGTTTCATATGTCTTCCTGAGATGTCCCTTGTGACCAAACAGTCAACTGTATACAGAGTTGATCCTTGAGCAACATGGGTATGAATGTTACAAGTCCGTTTACAAACAGATTTTTTTCAAGAAATACAGTGTTGTAAATATATTTTCTCTTCCTTACTATTTTCTTAATAACATTTTCTTTCCTCTAACTTTATTATAAGAATGCAATATATAATACATATACAAAATTCATGTTAATCCGCTGTTTATTTTATTGGTAAGGTTTTTGGTCAACAATTGGCTATTAGTAAAGTTTTCAGAGAGTCAAAAGTTACATGTGGAGTTTTGACTGAGTGGGGCTTGGTGACCCAAACCCCCCTCGTTGTCAGTAGTAGACTGTACTGTGAACCTAAAACCAGCTGGTAATGTACCACCTACATTTTCCTTCTTCCTGTCCCTCCCTCACTCACCCTATCCCCTCACTCTTGCTTTTCTAGGACTGGCCCCTCCACATCCAATAAAGGTTTAGCATGTAACTTTCTCTCAGGCACTGTTTTCTAGGAAATCTGGGCTAAAGCAGCATAATCCAAAACTGGATTATGAAAAATTTCAGACACATATGAAAGCTGAGGAAAAGTCCAATGAACTCCTATACGTTCATCACCAGACTCAATAATTACCCATTTTTTAAAAAGGATGTATTTATTTATTTATTTATTTGAGAGAGAGACAGTGAGAGCATGAGAGGGGAAAAGGTCAGAAGGAGAAGCAGACTCCCCGTGCAGCTGGGGGCCAAATGCAAGACTCAGTTCCAGAACTCTGGGATCATGACCTGAGCCAAAGGCAGTTGCTTAACCAACTGAGCCACCAAGGTACCCAATTATTACCCATTTTGTCACATATATGTCATTTATCTCTTCTCCTTCCTTTTTCTTTCTTTTCTCTCTCTCCTTCCTTTCCCCGTCCCCATTTCCCTCCCTCTCTTCCTTCCTTCCTTCTTTCCCTTCTTTTTTTTCTTCTTTCCTTGTTCAAAGTATTTTATTTTATTTTTTAAAAGATTTTATTTATTTATTTGACAGAAAGAGAGACAGTGAGACAGGGAACACAAGCAAGGGGAGTGGGAAAGGGAGAAACAGGCTTCCCGCTGAGCAGGGAGCCAGAGCTGGATCACCACCAGAGCCAAAGGCAGAAGCCTAAGGACTGAGCCTGAGCCTTGTTAAAAGTTATTTTAAAGCAAGTCCCAGGGAGTATGTCACTTCACTTCAACATACTTCAGAATGTCTCTGCAAAGATGATGGGCATTTTCTTACATAAACACAATGCCATTATTACACCTAGTAAGATAACAGTATTTCTTCAACATTATCTAACAACAGTCCATGGTCAAATGTCCATAATTGTCTTACAAGTCTTTTTACTGCTGTGATGTTTGAATCAGGACCCAGACAAGGTTATTGTACATTCGGTTGCTACCTGTTTTTAATCTAGAGCTTCTCTTTATTGTTTCCCTCTTCTTTTTGTCCTGTTATTAACTTGCTGTGAAGACAATGTCTGTTGTTTTACAGACTGTCTTGCACTCTAGATTTATCTGTTAATTTCTTCATGGTGCCATTTAACTTGTTCCTCTAACCCTCATGTTTCCTGTAAGCCTGTGAGTAGGAAGTCAGTTTTAAGGCCTGCTTAGATTCTGTTTTTTATTTTGTTTTGTTTGCAAGAACACTTCAAGGGGGTGCTGAGTGCTTTAGATGGCATCAGATCAGAAGGCCCCCAGTGTCTGGAGTCTCATTCTGTAGCACTACTTAGACAATCAGACAGATGTAGTGACACCCTGATTTCCATTGTAAAGTATATCATTGAACTTTTCATGTAATGGTTTCATCCACTGAAGATTGCTGCCTGAACCATTTACTTCACAAAGGATTGCTAAATTGCAATATCTCAATTCTCTTACTTCTTTCACATTTATTATAAGAAACACCTTCACCTCAACAGTGATGTGATTTTCTGAAATACAGTTCAAACAGGAAAGGCAATATGCGTTCTCATTCTTTTCCTTTGTTTTCTTTCCTGTTGAATATGGAGTTAGTGCCCTTGTTGCTTGCAAAAGTGTCCAATCAATTGTTTGTTTGTTTGTTGTTGTTTTTGTTTTCTCACCTTTGGAGTTTCATTAAGTGCTCTTGGATTTTTATATATTCAATATGTTTCAGACAATTGCATTCATTATTTTTGTTGGTGCTCAAATTGTCCCATCTCTGGCCAAACTGACTCTGTAGTTTTGGTGTTTGTGACCTTTTGACACCCTTATTTGTTACAAATGAATTTCTTGGCTTTGTAGCACAAGATATCTCATACTCTATATATCCTGCCCCAGACCTGGATGGATGTTATTTTATTTGTAGTAAAAATGAGAGCTTATATATCTAAAATTTTATTTCATGGCAGTAACTTTAGAACCTAGTATTTATTTAGGTAATAAATAAAACTATAATTACTTGTTTTATATATATTATATATATATTTCAAATTATTTATATAAAAGAAAATGTACACATTTCATTATAAGTATATGGAAGATTGGATTAATAACTGTATAGCAATGTTTCATTTTTCCAGGTGGCACAATTTATATTCAAAATTTCCCAGGAAGTTTGAAATGAGGAATATAAATGAAATCTCAAATGTTTTCATATGCATTCAAATAAGAGTATCAGTTTCATCAGAGTTGCTATAGTAAAAGCTTTGAAAAAACTTTCAGAAAGGTGATGGTTTGATAGAGCTGTCAAATTTGAGTTTTAGCTTGGAATAAGTGAAGGGCTATAATTTCAACTGTTAGCAGACTTTGGTGTGGGAATGCATAATATTGAATTTAATGAATGCAAAATTTGGCTGCAGTTCTCAGAGTAAGTTTGGAGGACCCTTGAGGTTACTGAGACCCTTTTTAGGGGGTTTGCAAGGTCTTCCCTTTTTCAACTACGAATTTGACTAAGGGCTGCTTTTCTTCATTATATTCTAGCTGTAACAACATATTGCAACAGATTGAATGCAGAAGTAGAATATGGGAATTCACCTGTTTCTCTTAAACCTGAGAGTAAAGAGATTTGCAAGAAATGTAGAAAGTCTATTTTTTCTCACTGAGTTTTTAAAAAATGTAGTCATTATTCGAAAAAGTTCATTATAATAACATGTAATAGGCTATTTAAAAAATGAATTAAACACATATCTAAAATTTTTCTGTCTTAGTTTTTAATACAGTAAATACAGACATATATAACCCATACAAACAAAAGCTCTTTAAAGTTCTCTTTTTAAGACTATAAAGAGATCTTGAGACCAAGAAGTTTACAAACCTCTATGATATCTTGGGCTATTTGCTTACCAATTGTGAGTATGTATGAACAGAAATAGATTTGAAATATATATATTCATAGAGTTTGTAAATTTAATTATTTCAAGTTAACTTTGCTTAAATATCTTCTTGAATACTAGACATGTCTAACCATACTTTAATTTTATACCTTAGTAAGGAATACATATAGGATTCATTTTCTCTCTGATTACATTAATGCTGCATGGAGGGCTATTTGAATATAAAAAGACAAATCATTATATTTCAACTCCACACATAAAGCTAAATATTCAGTTAGGAATTTAATTGATGGGTTGAAGAAAATGGGATGTTCTGAGGATTTAGCCCAGCTTCATTTTTAACAGACTATTTTTTAGGGTACTTTTACAGAAAAATTGAGCAGAAAGTATAGAGTGCCAATATATTCCCTGACCCATTTGCACAGCTTCCTCAACTCTCAATATCCCAGCACCGAAGTGGTGTATGGATGAAGCTACATTGACACATCATTGTTACTCAGAGTCTGTAGTGCATGGTTACTGTTCACTCTTGGTGGTACATTCTACGGGGCTGACAAATATATAATGCTATGTATCACCCTGATAGTATCAGAGAGAATATTTTCACTGCAGTAAAAATCTGTGCTCCACCTACTCTTTCCTCCCCCCAGTCCCTCAACCCTTGGTGGCCACAGTTTCTTTTACTGTCTCCATCATTTTACCTTTTCCAGAATGGCACATAGTTGAGGTCATATGCTATACCATAACCTCTCTAGATGCCTTCAGCTTCTTAAGCCCATGTGATGAATCTCAGTGACAATGTTCAGTCAGATTTAGCAACACATCTTGTATGTTAATTAACTTTCATTATACTAAAAATCACACATACTTGTCTTTGTTATTTATCCATGTACATTCCATTCCAAAGAGTCAGCTGTAATGGCCAGGAACTCCATCTGTTTAATTTGGGGTCATCCACATTGATTATTATTAGTACTGTTAACCTAAAAAATAGCCACTTTATCAACAAAATGGGTTTATTTAGGAATAGTAGAGAGTTGTGGTTTTGGACATGCAAGCTATGGCAAATCCACAGGCAAATGCAAAAAACAAAGGAGAGGTTTGTTATTTTATGGAGAAGGAGGAAGTCTGGAGGTGTTGTTTTCAACATAAGCCCATTGGAGAAAAGCAAGAGCATAGAATGATGATGGTTTCTCATTGGCTGGCTTCCTCATTTCTTGTAGGAGATGCAGTGTTCATCTTTCCCTGTTAAGGACGGTCATTGATGTTTCTTTCCTGTTAAGGATTGCTCTGTTGGGGTTCTGTAATTAATGTGGAGTGGGTGGTACGGTTGTAGCTTCCGAACTCCACTTTAGTGAGGTTTCCCTTTATTAATTGCACAATGCCAAAAGAGTGCAATCGAGTTTGTAGACAGGTTGCCAATGCTATTTGATGATGGTGGGCCTCACAGCTAAGTGCACATGGAATTAAATCCTTAAGCCCTGGCAGGGAAGAACTTGCCCTACAGTAATTCTTTCAGTGATGAATGAGAAAAACTACAACACTGGCACATATCCTCTTTGCAGGAAAGCAACTTTATTCTCAGGAGATGCCAGGGGTTCTAGCTATCAGGTCGCGTGTCTGAGTAGGTTCTTAAACCTTTAGAATTGATTTTGAACAAAAGTACCAGAACATCTGGTACTAACATTTGTATTAAATGATTTGAAAATGTGCAGAGTAGTTTGTCATCATTCGCAAGATAAAGACAGAAATAAAGAGGGATATCATTGGAGGGGGATAAAAGAGAGAATAAGTGTTTTATATCTGTTTGGTAGGTTGAGGTTCCATTTTGTTTGTAGGTTGTTATAAACCCGTAAGTTTGTAGAAGACAAAAGCTTAGGTATGAAATTCCAGCTTTTCCAAAGTAAACCCCCCTGTTCTGGATTATTCGTTTTGGTTTGCCTAGAGAAAGCAAAATTGAAATAGTCTTCCTGTTTACACTTTAGTAGAAAAAACGCAGTAAAGGTGTCCAGAGGGAGAGCTCTGGAGAAGCTCTTTGCCCCTATAACCGTACACTCCAAGCAACTGCTGGGGTCTCCATTTCCTGAGCTCTATAATAAGGGAGGAGCTGAAGACCAAGCCGAAACCAGAGTTTCGGCTCCCTCTTGTCCTCTCTGTCATTAGTACAGTGCAGACCTTAGAGTAAAGGCTCAGATATTGCTTGCTGAATGAGTGTTACTTTTGATCCGTTGGAAATCCACGACGGGTTTTGGGCCTAACCCAGGCGGGCTCCCGAGTTAGGAGGGGGAGGAGAGGGTGGTGCCGGTTTTCCGCCGGGGGCGGAGCTTCGCGCGGCTCCGGCGCGCCAGGGAATTGAGGCGGAGCTTTCCGCCGGCGGTGGGCGGGGCTAGCGCGGGGACTTCCCCTGGGCTGAGCTGCGCAGCGGGTGCGGAGGGTGGGAGCCCGGTGGCGGTTCGGGGGGTGGTTCTGAGAGGATGGAGGGGGTGGGTGGGTGCTCAGCCGCCGGCCTCTGGCGGTCCCCGGGGCTTGGGAACCTAACGGGGGAGTCGTTTCCAGGCGGGGCGGGAACTGCTGGGAGGTTGAGGGCTGCTCGGCCGCGAGTCCTGCGGTGTCGCGAGCATGTGTGCGTGCGCGTGTTTATCTGAGGCCCCGCGCGGCGGCCGACCCTGCCGCCTACTCCTCTGGCTAACTACGGTTGCAAACCGGCGCCTAACCGCGGCAACACCTAGCCGGGAGGCGGCTCGCTCTTCCCCGCCAAGTGGGCACTCCCAGATCGCGCCCTCTCCTCGTCCCCCTCGTAGGGGACAACTCGGGCTCCAAGCCCTGGCCATGAGAGGGAGCGCTGTGGGGACGCGCTGTCCTCTGCCTTGAACTGTTGGGCTTGTGGTGGGAGTCCCTGAGGCTTGAACACCAGGGTTTTAAAGCACCTGTCTGTCTCTGTCATTTTACTTTTAGGGTTTTGGCCAAATTGGGCGAGGGCACAAAATAACCACTTACCCCTTCTCACCGAGGAAGAACGGGAGAAAGGGTAAGTAAGGAATGATCAGGGGTGGAAGGAGCTAGGGCTGTAGGAAGAAAGACCAAGGAAGAGAAAAATCCAGATCCAGAACTGCCCCTGGGGGATTCTTCCATTTCATCAGGAACGTGAGGCCCACTTTCAAGGGTCACAGGCTCCAAACCCAAGAGTTTTTTTCAGGCCTAGAATCTGTAGCGCTGGCTGGGAGTTTGGCGGCTTGGCAAAGATCCCTTTTAGCCATTTGACCTGATAGAAAACTGTCCTTACCCTTCCCGTCTTTGGAACGTGGGTCTTGCAGTTGTCTCTCTCCAGTCCGTGTCTCACTCTAAGCTAACTTTGATTAATCCCAGAGACTGAGTATTGAAGATTCAGGGCCCTGCTTGATTATCGACAGGACCTCCACCCACAGATCTTTACATTTTAAAAAGGGACTCCTGTAAAAATTCTTTAGAACGCCAAAGGGTGAAATTAATTAGCGAGATGATACCTGTTGAAATCCTTTTAGGATCTTGTCACAAGCTCATAGAGGAAGGTTTTTTGTTTGTTTGTTTGTTTTTGTTTTTGTTTTTTTCCAGTGTCGAGGTTGACATTACCAGGCTGGGCCTTTTACTCTTGACTTTCACTTTGATACCCCTCACATATTCTATTCACTTCTGAAAAGTAGCCAAACAGCACACTGAAGCCCTTGGAGGTTTGCTGTGATTTTCAGTGTGATCTCTTTCAACAGTTCTTTTTTGCAAATTTTCTGTCAGTTCTCCAATATACCACTCCTTCCTTCTTACTGGTGAAATGAAACACAGCCCCTCTCCGAAGTTTGGGAATACCTTCTGCATCCTGTGTGTTCTGTATCAACCAACATTGTAAATTAGCTAAAATTCAGGTTAGCCACAAGCAAGAATGTTGCAAACCATTCTTGGATACTTACAGAGGAAAGCTAGAATTAACCTCTGTGTCAAATTGACATTGGCTGCCTGTGCCCTGAATCTGCCTTATTTGTCTGGACTCAAGTGATAGATAACCATATAATTTATGTAAAACCAGAAAATAGTTGTTTATTGATGATGGTTCATTCATTGATGCGGTAGATATTTATTCTTTCCCCGCCAAAGTGTGGAACACTGATACATTAGGATGGTAAAATGAGACTGGGTTTGGAGATGGCCATTTGGAGCAGGCCTTTCACCAGTTTTCTGTAGGTTTTTGGAGTACTTAAGTATGTAATGTACAAGACCTTCCCTGTACTATTGATCTTAGTTATGTGCAGGTCTGTACGTGTTGTGGGGGGACAGTACTATTTTTCTGCCTTCTAGTACTTTCAGTGATAAACTTTCAAGGATTACTGACCGTGGTGATTTGTGTCCTGTTTTAGAATAGTGTTACTGGACAGAGAATCAGTTGCGAACTCAGGTTTGGCTGCTGGCAGCTTGAAAATCAATACTTGAGAGATAGGTGAGAGACAAGTGGGAAAGAAAAGATTGTTTTATTCAGGAAGCTGGCAACCTGGGAGGATGGTGGACTAATGTCCCAAAGACCACCTTCCCAGTCCAGGTGAAGCTGAAGAGTTTTAAAAGGGAAGATGTGACAAACGGGGTTAGGAGGCCCTACGTGCAGAAGAAGCTGGGGCCCAGGTGGTAATTGGTATGTCGACATGATCCAGAACAGACTTGCTGGCCTCAGCAGCAGCTGTTTTCAAATGTGATTAGGCATTATCTTCTGGGAAAGTTTAGTCCTTCACTCTTCAAGGCCAGCGGTTTGCAAATCTCAAGAAAGTAGGTTAGTTTGGCTGCAGACCAAGGGACTGAGGTTAGCAAGCAAGGAGTGCATAAGCTTGAGACAGGTTAACCCTTAAGAGCCATTGGAGCACCATTATAGCTTTGTAGTCATTTTGCAGTGTATTTTTTTTTTTTAAAGATTTTATTTATTTGACAGAGATTACAGGTAGGCAGAGGCAGGCAGAGAGAGAGGAGGAAGCAGGCTCCCCGCTGAGCAGAGAGCCCAATGTGGGGCTCGATCCTAGGACCCTGGGATCATGACCTGAGCCGAAGGCAGAGGCTTTAACCCACTGAGCCACCCAGAGGCCCCATTTTGCAGTGTATTAAATGTAACAGTATAAAGATCAGATGAGGATAATATTTTGCATTGTTCCATAAAGATGACATAAGATGAGAAAACATGGAGTGTTAAGGATGATGCACTTAATAAATATTAGATTGTTCACTTGTATGAGTTTCTGTACATTTAACCTCATTTTTTATTTAAGATAACTTTTTCTGGTCACAAAGGTTATATAAGATTAAAAAAAGTTATTTAAAAATGAGTCTTGCAGGGATATAAAAGGTAGAAAGTGAGTCTCTTATGAACTCTCAGAGGAACCCTTTCAACTGTTTGTGTTTCTTTCTTCAACTTTGTTTCCTGTTATATGTTACTATTTGGCAAAACTGTAAATTTCTGCCTTTTACCTCCATATTCTAGGCTATGTACCACCACTCCTTGTTCCATCACCTGTCCCCATGTAGAAGTGACATGTCTTTTAGAGTCTTCTAGAAACGGGTCCCAGTCCTGGCTGTTATCTCATGAGCTCTGCGACTTTGTGCCAGTTAAAACTCTACTCCCTAACTTCTCACCTGTCAAAACAGAACAATGAGTATATTAAAAAGTGTGCAAAAAGACAGCATCTGGCATACAGATACTAACTTAATTTCCCTCTCTTTTGATCTGGTCACCTATCACATTCTTTTTTTTTTTTTTTTTAAGAGGGGGAGAAAGAATCTTTTTTTTTTTTTTTTAAGATTTTTTTTTTTATTTATTTATCTGACAGAGAGATCACAAGCAGGCAGAGAGAGAGAGGAGGAAGCAGGCTCCCCGCTGAGCAGAGAGCCCGATTGGGGGCTCGATCCCAGAACTCTGAGATCATGACCTGAGCTGAAGGCAGCGGCTTAACCCACTGAGCCACCCAGGCGCCCCACCTATCACATTCTTAATGATCCTCTTTGCAATTGAAGCAAGGGATCTCATACTTAACATTCCTGCAGGTGGGTGTTTGCATTTTCACAGTGATCACCTGTTAAATCTGATCCTCAAATTTCTGGGATAACATTGGCACCTGAAGTGGTTTGAATCCCCTTTCCCCATTCCCCCCTTGTTCATTCCACAGCCATGTCTAACGAGTGTCAGCTTGAAAAATGAAGGGAAGGAGTTTCTATAAATGTGTTTAAAAAGCTCTGACACTGTTCCTAACGTGGGAAAGACATAGTACCGCATTTAGCTGAGTGCTTAAATTTAGGATTTCTATTTCAGAAATGTCTTTGGTTTATAAGAATTACAATAAAAATGCTGATGCTTCATGTCCAAACTGTCATGATTTTGCCAAGTTGTGGGTTTAATATACAGCTAAGCTTGTGTTTAGTGTGTCTAATACAGCTCTGGAAGCCAAGAAAGACAAGTCCACAGACATCAGATTTTTACACCAGACATCTGGTTTCACTTTGCTAAGGAGTACATTTTGTCAGTAGATTATAGGCATATCAGCTGTACTGCTGTAGTTTGTGGCATTATATCATAAGGTCTGGGTCTGTAGGGCTTAGTGTGATGTTTTATTCAAATGACAGCATACTGCAAACGAGCATCTGGTCAGATAAGCATGCTTCCCACAGGTGTCTTCTAGTGTCATTGTTCTTACAAGTTAACAAGGTAAAATAGTTTCTATCCTTGGTGGTTTTTTTGTGGAAGAAAAATATTCTTAAAAGCCTTGCTAAAGATTAGCCCATTGTATTCCAGAAATTAATTTTCAAGTCCATTTTTGTTTGTAATGTGGAATAGTGTACTTACAGGAATAAAATAACAAATGGCGTTTAGGTTCCCAGATCAGGACCCCAAAGCTATGTTACGTTATGTTATGTTATGTTATTTGTTTAAAAAAAAAAAAAAAAAAAAACTACTCTGAGATCAAGACCTGAGCTGAGATCAAGAGTTGGACACTTAAACCACTGAGCCACCCGGGTGCTCCACCAAAGCTATTTTAACTCATTGTATGCCCATTATTAGTGGTATACTATAGACTTTAGCCAAAAGTTATAATAGTGTTTTGGAAAATGATATATTCTGAGGTGCCACCTAGAATAGCTAGACCACATCTCTCTTCATTTTGAGGTAGTCAGGAGTATAGAAATACTCTGGAGTCTGTTATCTCTGGGTCTTCAGGTAGGATCTGTGATTACTTACCTGTGATCTTGGATACAAATTCTTCATCTGTGAAATGGGATAATTACTCATGGTTACTCTGAGGTTTAGTGAGTGTTTGTGAAGTAGCACAATATGTAGTACAAAATTGGCCCTCAGTAAATAGTAGTTTCATTTCTTTCCTCTAGGTCCTGGCCATGAGAACAAAGATGGCCAACCTCCTAGCCCCTGCCTTATATCTCAGACTAATCCACTGGTAGGACCTGTGGCTCCAGCAGAGGGATCTGGAATTTGGGAATCTGGGATTTAGTAGTGGGGGCTGGGAAAATGCTATGGAGAATAATGACAAAGGGGAGGAGTGGTGAACTGACAGAGGAAGTTGCCAATCTTTTTTTTTTTTTTTTTAAGATTTTATTTATTTATTTGACAGAGAGATCACAAGTAGGTAGAGAGGCAGGTGGGGGTGGGGGCCGGGGCCGGGGAGAGCAGGCTCCCTGCTGAGCAGAGAGCCTGACATGCTCAATCCTAGGACCCTAAGATCATGACCTGAGCCAAAGGCAGAGGCTTAACCCACTGGGGCTTAACCCAGGGGCCCCGGAAGTTGCCAGTCTTTTGATCAGTCCACGGATTTAGGCATATGAATTAATTATTTGACAAGTAGAAAGAACCACCTTCATCTCTGGCTTTTCCATTGATCTTTTGTCAGCAGCTCTCTTGGTCTTGCTCTATTGTCTACCTCCTTATTGCCTGCTTAACCTATTGATAAGTTCTTTTTTTGTTTTGTTTTTTGTTTCCTTGATAATACCTGAAAATCATTTACTTCTATTTTTTAATAGGTGGGACTTAATAATAGATGTCCATACTTCCTTAGGATCTGGACTTCTTCTATACTTAAAGTCCAGTTGATCTTCTTATCCTTTCGTTGGTCTGTAGTTCATTAATTCCTTGTTTTTCTTTTAAACTATATGCTATGTGCATTGAACTTGTGCTGAGGATATAAAGATGAAGTCACTGTCCTTGATCAAGGATCTTATAGTCTAGTAGGACAATAGACATCTTGACCAACAGTTCAAATATTGTGTGCTATTTCCCCTAATGGAGATATAGTGCAAAGCAAGGCTAGCAGGAGCTCTTGACCCCTGATGGAAATGCCAGAGGAGGATTTTAGCAGTGGTTGTGTTTGAGCTGAATCTTGAAAGCTGAGTAGAAGTGAGCAGGGTGACAAGCAGCAAAGAGCATTTCCACACAGGCCTAATGGCATGAATAGTTGTATGGTATTATGAGGGCCTGGTGTGTTCAGGGAGCTATATGTAGGTCAGTTATATTGGAGTATGAAGGGCAAAATCAGCAGTGAAAGGAGATGAAACCAGATAGCTAAGTCAGGGCATACTTCCTATGCCACGTGCAACATTGTGAGTGACGTGAAAGGTCACCATGAAAGCGGTGTGCTGGGTAGATTCGGGGACAGTGAGGTGCTGGGTGGGGAGGAAGACTGCAGGCCTGAGCTGACAGTGCATTAGTATGGATAATGGGAACCTGAGAGCTGAGACACGGCTGGACGTAGTGAGGGTACTTGGAAATTAGAAATTTTTGGAAAAATATTTAGGAGGAGGGAAAATTGGCTGATTTTTGTGACTGTTTGAATGTAACAGGAATGGGAGCCTGAGGATGCTGCAGTATGGGTAGTGAGAGGGAAAAGTGAAGAGGAAGCGGGTCTGAGGGTCAGCTCATGAGTTCAGGTTGGGACATGTGATTAAATTGCTTGCAGGGCAATTTAAACTTGGTGAGTTGGGGCTGTCTAGGAGGCGGCTGGATATGAGGTCTTGGAGCATCACGAAGAATGTGGAGGCTGGAGATGCAGATTTCTAAGTGCTTACTATATGGAGAGTCCTTAACGGTGTGGGTAGGGACAAAAGGCTTAGAGGAACTGCATAAAAAGAGAAGAGTAAAGGACTCAAAGTAAGCCCTGGAGAATATTGAAATTTTAAGGACAAACCAAGACAAAGACAGAGATACGAATGCTGAAGGGGAGTGGCCAGAGAGGCTGGCAGGAAAGAGAAAGCATAACTTTTCAGGCTGACTTGTAGAGTTTCAAGAAGTAGAACCCAGTTAAGCTTGAATCACCAAGTACGAATCATCAAGTACATGAAGATTATAAAGTGCCTGTTGGAAGTCAGTGGTTCCCTTGGACTGGTGGGGGCAGAGACTACACTGCATGGGTAGAGGAATGAGTCCGAGGGGAGGAAGACAGGAGAGAGTAGGTGTGCCTGGGCGCCTCCTCAGAGATTCTGTCTTCATCGGTCTTCAGTCCAGAATTTTCAAAGCTCACCAAGGGTATCATGTGTCTGAAGATGAGAACCACTGTGGCAGACTTCTTTTTTTGAGGGGAGAGAGAGCATGTATATATGCTGAGAGGAAGGAGCCCCGTAGACAGGGAGGTGTTGAAAAGGTGGTTGCCTGTAATCACTGTTCTTTGTCTTGTTTCTTGGGGGTAAAAATCAAATTGTCACTGTCTTTGCCTAATCTTCCCTTTGAAACAAACAAAACCCATATGTGACCCCACCTTTCAATATCCTATTGACCCTTTTTCTCCTGGCTCAGAGTTCCACTGCTAACTTGCTCTCCCCAAATCTGGCCTTTTTGTATACATTATTCTCTGACCTAATCCACTTGTGGGGGGAAGAAAAGTCCCCATTTATTAAAAACTGAAAAATTTCAAAGGAGTGTGTACTGGGAGGCTAAGGGGAAATTTTTCAGCCAAACATAAAAAATGATCTGGTTTAGCAATACTAATTCATATCTGCTATCTTCAGGGCTATCTATGTAAGATGGAAAGATACATAAGATGGGAAGGATGAATGAGATAGGGATTCTGCCCTGAAGGACTCCTCAGGTCAGTGAGAGCAATGGATGTGTGAGTAAGTGACTTATGCAATATATGCTGTTACAGAGGTTCAAAGTAAGATGGATGCAAAAAAAAAAAAAAAAAAAGGCCTTTCTTCTGTATGATCCTGAAGACTTCACAGAGGAGGCAACACTTGAGCTAGAACTTGCAGTGGAATTAAGGCATGGGATGCTGAGGTTCAAGGACTGGGATTGAGGGAATAAAATATTTTGGTGGCCCCATGAGAGTGGCAGAATGGGTTTGAGTTTTTCATCTCCTCTTCCTCCTGTTCTCCTTGGTTTATTGCAAGTTATCTTTGTCTTTCAGGGACCTTTGGGGGATAAAGAGGTTTTAGCTTACATGAAGAGATATCTGCAGTTTCTCCTTTTGTAGTCTAAGCTTTCTGTGAATTTACCACTACTGGTTTATTATATGCTAGATGGCTAAAATAGACCAGAGTAATTAAATCAGTCTCTGGGGATGACGTTCAGGTACTGATATTTTTCAAAGTGTCCCCAGGTGTTCTAATGGCAGCATGGGTAGAGAACCACTGGGCTAAAATACAATTCAGAAGAAAAGATTGGGGCTTAGAGCTAAAGAGTTATAGGTTGGGTTTCTTTAAAAAAATATAGTTGGATTTTTATGATTCTTTTTAACAGCATGTGTCCTCAGTTAAGTTACTTAGACTTCTCTAAGCCCCATCATCCTTTGGAAAATAGGAATGGTAGTAAACCTGTCCCACCTTGTAGAAATGTGTGGGTCAAAAGAGGTGATTATATCAAGGGACATTGCATGCAGATGTGGTTGTGACAATGAAATATTCTGTTGATTTTTTCCAGGAGTAGACAGGCTAAGAGCTGGCCACCTTGCCCTGTAAGGTAGTAACAATTTCATGAAATAGAACTTAAGATTTCACCATCATGAACATTTTGCTGCTCTATTTTACTACATTTGTGTAATGCTAAAATGTTGAAGACCTAAAGCAAAAATGCAAATCCTTAAAAAATTAGCTATTGAGCATTTCTTGTCTGACATATTGTTTAAAATTATACAGATGTTTATTGTGATTAAGATTGTAAAGTATATAAATATTTTCAATGTCAGTAATATGATTGTTGAGTATTAAATGTTCTACATAGGTTTTTGTTCTTAAAGCCTGTACATTAAAAAAAAAAAAAACCCAGAAATCAGGGCACCTGGGTGACTCGGTGGGTTGGGCCTCTGCTTTCAGCTCAGGTCATGATCCCAGGGTCCTGGGATTGAGCCCGCATTGGGCTCTCTTCTCAGTGGGGATCCTGCTTCCTCCTCCCCCTCTGCCTGCCTCTTTGCCTACTTGTGGTCTGTCTCTCTGTATCAAATAAATAAATAAAATCTTAAAAAAAAAAAAACAAAAAACAGAAATCTTCCAGAAAACAGTAAAAAGCCCACAAAGTACCATGGAATACCATGAATTCAATGATATTGCAGGTCTCATCATGTCTGTCAAGTATATAGGAACATAGGCTGTGTCTCTCTCTCTCTTTTTTTTTTTAAACTGTGGGATACCTGGTATTGGTGCTGGTGGTATAATCACACTGAAATGATCATTGTTATGGTATTATAACTTACTTTACTTGAGAAGTAAGTTTAATGGCAAGAAAACTGAACCTAAAGCTTAGAGATTAGATTCCAGACCTGGTTTCCCTGCCCACTCCTAAATGGTAGTAGATAAGTTAGTTTCTCGGAGCCTCACATGCATCAGTTCTCTGTTGCTTTGTAACATAATCAAAATCTCAGTGGCTGAAAGCAACAATAATCATTTTTAAAAGATTTATTTATTTATTTATTTGACAGAGAGAGAGAGAGAGAGAGAGAGAGACAGTGAGAGAGGGAACACAGCAGGTGGAGTGGGAGAGGGAGAAGCAGGGAGTCGAATGTGGTACTAGATCCCAGGACCCCAGGATCATGACCTGAGCCAAAGGCAGATGCTTAATGACTGAGCCACCCAGGCACCCCAACAATAATCATTTATTATATCATGTTTGTGGTGGGTCAGTAGTTTGGGTGGTTCTGGCTCAGGATCTCATGTGGTTGCTGTCAGATGCCAGCAGGAGGTGCAGTTATTGGAGGACACGCCTGGGGCTACAAGGTTCCTTTCCAAAGTGCCTATCACATGGCTGGCAATTTGGTGTTGGCAATTTGGTTCCTCTCCATCAGGGGCTTTCCATGGGGCTGCCCCTACCTGGTAGGTTATGGGAGCTGGCTTCCCCAGAGTGACATACATGAGACCAAGGTGGAAACTGTAGTGCCTTTTATGACCTATCCTTGGAAGTCCCCTACCACCATTTTTGATGTCTTATTGGTCTCACGGGCCAGCCCTGATTGAGAGTGAGACACAGGATATGAAGCATGTATCATCGGGGACCATCTTGAGAGGTTGGCTGCCTGACAGGATGACAACGTCTACCCAGCATAGCATAGCTTTGGGTTTCAGTGAGGAATTTATGGAAAATCATTTGCGAAACATTAAAGTAGCAGATAAATTTTTCAAGTTTTTCACATCTTCTAGTATAGAAGTGGTACATCTATCTCGTGGGAGAAAATTATGAGCAAGAACAGTAACCATAGCAAGACCCTGTTGGTCAACTGGTGACCATAGGTTTTATCCAAGATTGTCTCCTTGATGAAATCTTGGAATGTCTGTTTTTATGTCTCTTTCTTGGCATTTGCTCTACTTTGCATTGGTAAGAGTCATGTATGGACGTGTCTCACCCTGTGTTGGACTGGAAACTTTTAGAGTGGGAACTACATCTTACTCTTCATTGTCTTATGGCATTTTTAACTTAATGCTTGGTACTTCATTGGTGTTTAATTGTTATTAGCTGAACTGAATTGAATCACTAGCACAACTCCCGTCTTTATGCCTCCCCTGAAATTTCAGATGCAGAGGGTCATTATTTGCTCAGATGGTACTGATGAGAGTGGTAGCTCCTTCTGGAACCATCTCTAAGCCTGTCCAGTGGGTCCCTGATTTGCCCCGATAGCCTTTAGCCTCTCCTAAGTGGCTCACATATTTGGATCTGCCAGGGACTTAGCCTATTCTCGTTGATGACCAAAGCAAGCAAGCACACACACTGCACAATCATTCCTATATGACTGTTACAGAATCTCATTGTACCCACACCCCGTTTGGTAACTCATACCAAGTTTTTGACTTCTTAGCTGAAGAATGCCCAGAAGATAAAAGTTTATATCTTTCTTCCATGTAATAAATCATAAAAATTTAATCTTCACCATTTTATCCAAAAGTTTATTTTAAGAGCTAGGTCTTTATATGGCACCTTGACACACACCCTTTCATACATCTTTTTTTTGAAAAATGTTTGTAGCATTTATGGTCAACTTTTGAAAAATCATCCTGCTTGTAGCTGGAGGACACATTGTAAACACATTTTCAAGTTCTAGTTTTTTTTTTCTACTTTTAGAATTGTGTTCAGCAAAGCCTTTTTTTAAAAAGAAGGGAAATGTTTGTAACATTGTTGTATTTGTTATAAGCAATGTTACATTTGTAACATTACATTTAGAATAATCTATTTCATACGGTTTTCACATTATGTAGACCAATAAATTCAGAGTATCTCAGGATTGTTTTCTCCTTTCTGTTCTCTCATGTGGACTTTCCTGCTGATTTCCTTCTTTAGGAATTCTTTGCTTCCTTCTCCATTACCTGCCTTCTCTGTCAGTTGTCTGTACCAAATTTTCTCCCTGTCTTTGGACTTAGTCTGCAATGTCATGTTCGAGTATGAGCAGGCTGCAAGGGGCAGAGCAGGCATTGTGAGTAGCACTGAGTACATAAAGAAGAGTTCAGCTGAACATTAGGGTTGATGGTCAAAGGTTCTTTGCTAAGTAGGTAATAGTGGACCTATATAGCAACTTGTGTTAGGAAAAGATTAGAGTTGCCACAGTTAATTTGTCTTAATTTTTGAAAATAGATTTTTTTAGCCCAGTTACTTTTATAGTAAATTTTTTTTAGCCCAGTTTTAGGTTTACAGCAAAAAAATACAGATTTTTCCTATGTACCCCACATGCGTACATGCATAGCTTCTCCCATTATCAACAGTACCTACCAGAATGATACATTTATTACAACCAAGGAGCCTACATTGACACAGCATTTACATGAGGGTTCACTCTACGTACATTTGAATAAACGTGTTATAACATGTGTGCATCGTTATAGTATCATATAGTAGTTTGACTGCCCCAAAGTCTACCATATTCTGCCTATTCATCCATCGCTCCCCACTACCCATAGATCTTTTTACTATCTCCATAATTTTGCCTTTTCCAGAATGTCGTGTAGTTAGAATCATACAGTGTGGAGCCTTATTTCCTTAAATTTTAGTTTGCCTGGTTTAGCAGATTATTTAAAGCATTTTGGTGTTTTTCCAAGAGTTTATTTTTTAATGAGTTTTATTAGTGTCAGATTCAAATACTGAGTAATTATTATTTAGTTTTGTTTAATAACAATTTTGTATCATTATATAAGGATAGTTTGAGGCACTTCATAAACTAATTAGCTTTCTTATGAGTCTATTTCTCATGTGTAAGAGAAGTTCTATAGTCTGTACACTTGAGTTATGACACTAATAGTTTAAGTTTGAGATTAATAGTTTGAGACATGTGGTGTATATGACTGCATGATGTTAATATTCTAAACATTTCATTAAAACCTTTGTTTTAAAACTTAAAAAATAGATATTAAATATAAATTTCTAGACTTTAAAAAGGTGCTGTATGGTGAAAAGAATGTGGTTTTATTCGAGTGCTAGCTCTATCAGAAATATGAACGTGAATTTTTTGTCTCTGAATTTCATTTGTTAAAAAGATTTTGTTTATGAATTTGACAGAGAGAGAGAGAGAGAGAGAGAGAGAGAAAGAGAAAGCACAAGCAGGGGGAGCGGCAGAGGGAGAGGGAGAAGCAGACTCCCTGCTGAGCAGGGATCCCTTTGCTGGGCTCAGTCCCAGGGCTCTGGGATCATGACCTGAGCCGTAGGTAAACACTTAATTGACTGAGCCATCCAGGTACCCCTGAATGTCTTTTTTTTTTTTTTTTTTTTTGAGAAGTGGAGATAACATGTACTTTATAAGTTATTTTTGAGCACTATATGAGCTATTGGTTAAAATCCTATGTAAATTTTTTTTTTAGAGAGCGTGAAAGAAGGAAAGAGTGAGGTAAGGGGCAAAGGAAGGAGGAGAGAGAGGGAGAGAGGGAGAGAATCATAAACAGACTCTGTGCTGGATGTGGGGCTCAATCTCATAACCCTAAGATCATGACCTGAGCTGAAATCAAGAGTCAGATGCTTAACCGATTGAGCCACCCAAGCAACTCAAAATCCTATGTAAATTTTAACTTGTTATAAAGAAATGTAAGGAATTAATCATTTAATGAATTGTACTTAGTTATTATATCTTAATTCTTCTTTTTTTTTGTTTTTGTTTTTGTTTTGTAGACAAGTACTAAAGGGGAAGAATGATTTGGGTTTAAGAAGGTGATACTGCTAGGGGCGCCTGGGTGGCTCAGTGGGTTAAAGCCTCTGCCTTCGGCTCAGGTCATGATCCCAGGGTCCTGGGATCAAGCCCCACATCGGGCTCTCTGCTCCGCAGGGAGCCTGCTTCCTCCTCCCTCTCTCTCTGCCTGCCTCTCTGCCTACTTGTG